>NC_045985.1:23705556-23828056 GCF_010909765.2 Amblyraja radiata | reverse complement strand
GGTCGGGATCGAACCCGGGTCTCTGGCGCTGTGAGGCAGTAACTCTACCGCTGCGCCACCAAGCGCTGAAACTCACCTTCAGAAGAGCAGATGAAAGCTAAAAGATTGAGAGCGCTCGTCACTGTGGCTTTTGGGAACCGCATTCTGCTTGCCTCCAATTGCGGGTTGAGCTGTTTTTGATGAGACACCGGGCTGGAGACGCGGGGAACTGTAGGTGCTGGAGGTTTGAGCGAAAGACAGAGCGTTGGGGGAAGGCAAAAATGCTGGAGAAACTCAGCGGGTGAGGCAGCATCTATGGAGCGAAGGAAATAGGCAACGTTTCGGGTGGAAACCCTTCTTCAGACTGATGTGAGGATGTGTGTGTGTGTGTGTGGTGGGGGGGGGGGGGGGGGAGCCAGTGGAAGGGGTGGAGCCAGTGGGCTGAGGGAGAGCTGAGAAGGGGAGGAGACAGCAATGACTACCGGAAATTGGAGAAGTCAATGTTCATACCGCTGGGGTGTAAACTACACAAGCGAAATATGAGGTGCTGTTCCTCCAATTTACGGTGGTCCTCACTCTGGCCATGGAGGAGGCCCAGGACAGAAAGGTCGGATTGGGAATGGGAGGGGGAGTTGAAGTGCTGAGCCACCGGGAGATCAGGTTGGTTATTGCGGACCGAGCGGAGGTGTTGGGCGAAACGATCGCCAAGCCTGCGCTTGGTCTCACCGATGTAGAGCAGCTGACACCTAGAGCAGCGGATGCAATAGATGAGGTTGGAGGAGGTGCAGGTGAACCTCTGCCTCACCTGGAACGACTGCTTGGGTCCTTGAATGGAGTCAAGGGGGGAGGTAAAGCGACAAGTGCAGCATTTCCTGCGGTTGCAAGGGAAAGTGCCCGGAGAGGGGGCGGTTCGGGTGGGAGGGGACGAATTGACCATTTGTAAGGATCGTTGGTCGGTGGGGATCAGTACCCCATCAAAACCTTGTCCGTCAAGCTCCTCCACAGACGAACACAAAATGCTGGAGCAACTCAGCGGGACAGGCAGCATCCCTGGAGAGAAGGAATGGGTGACGTTTCAGAACGAGACCTTTCTTCACACTGAGAGTCAGGGGAAATGGAAACGAGAGATATATACGTGATGTGGAGAATCAGAGAACAGTCCAAGCATATTAAACCCGTAGAACTGGAGTAGCTTCATTATCTGCCTTAAAGGCATGTTTAAGGAGAGAATTGCTACAAACATACCACAGTCAAACTGACGAGGTCTGCATTCTCAGTCTGCAGGATTTATTCTTCTTCTTTCGTGTGACGTGCACAGCCTAAAGTTGTTGGACAACTTGTTCTATTTGAACTTCCGTTTGTGCACGTCGAGTTGATTGCATTAGTCGAACCACGTGAAGGTTGCAATCTTCCACCCGAGTCTGCATGCATGTTTTAAACAGACAGAAAGCACAAAGTGCTGGTGTTTTTTTTTGCTGCATATTTTTCATTCATTTGTTCTCTACATCACCGTCCATATCCCTTGTTCCACTCTCCCCTGACTCCCAGTCTGAAGAAAGATCTTAGACCCGAAACGTCACCCGTTCCTTCCCTCCAGAGAAGCTGCCTTTGACGCGCAGTGTTATTCCAGCATTTTTTAGTCTATCTTACATTTTCTTCTCCGCGTCTGCTTTGATGGCCCCACAGCAGAAATGTCCACCGCGGGGCTAGATACAAGATGGACACGAATAGAAGTCAAGTCAAGTCAAGAGAGTTTATTATCATGTGTCCCAGATAGGACAATGACATTCTTGCTTGCTGCAGCACAACAGAATATTGTAAGCATAAATACAGAACAGTTCAGTTCGATATACACATAAATAAACAGATAAAGTACAATAGGCTAATGGCTGTGGGGAAGCAGCTGTTCCTGAACCTTGATGAAACTGATTGTGGACTTTGGAAGGAGTAGGATGGGGACCCACAGTCCCGATTATATCATGGCTGAAAGGGTCAAGAGCTTCAAATTCCTGGGCGTGCACATCTCTGAAGATCTTTCCTGGTCCCAGCACACTGATGCAATTATAAAGAAAACACATCAGCGCCTCTACTTCCTGAGAAGATTACGGAGAGTCGGATTGTCAAGGAGGACTCTCTCTAACCTCTACAGGTGCACAGTAGAGAGCATGCTGACCGGTTGCATCGTGGCTTGGTTCGGCAACTTGTGCGCCCTGGAGAGGAAGAGACTACAAAAAGTAGTAAACACTGCCCAGTCCATCATCGGCTCTGACCTTCCTTCCATCGAGGGGATTTATCGCAGTCGCTGCCTCAAAAAGGCTGGCAGTATCATCAAAGACCCACACCATCCTGGCCACACACTCATCTCCCTGCTACCTTCAGGTAGAAGGTACAGGAGCCTGAAGACTGCAACAACCAGGTTCAGGAATAGCTACTTCCCCACAGCCATCAGGCTATTAAACCTGGCTCGGACAAAACTCTGATTATTAATAACCCATTATCTGTTATTTGCACTTTATCAGTTTATTTATTCATGTGTGTATATATTTATATTACGGTATATGGACACACTTATCTGTTTTGTAGTAAATGCCTACTATGTTCTGTGTGCTGAAGCAAAGCAAGAATTTCATTGTCCTATACAGGGACACATGACAATAAACTCACTTGAACTTGAACTTGAACTTGAATTTCAGGTTCCTGTACCTTCTGCCCGGTGGTAGAAGAAGAAGATCTGCTTTGATCTGTGTTTTCACACCATGCCCCTCCATATCTCTAGACTCTCATCTAACCCTCAGTCTGTAGGAGGGTCTCGACCCGAAACATCGCACATTCCATTCCCTCCAGAGACGCTGCCCGTCCCGCTGAGCTACTCCAGCATGTTGCGTCTTTCTCGAGTGATAGGTGGATACAGGTGAGGGGAGAGGTAGTTGATGGGTAGATGGGTGGAGTAAGTGACAAATGAGGCTGGAGATGAAAAGGAGAGAAAAAAGACAGATAAGGAAGAGAGTTGCAAAGCTGGAGGTAGTGATACGGGTGGAGTGGGACTGGTGGGGGTGGGGGGAATGGGGGAGCGGTGGGGAGGGGGGAGAGGGGGGAGGGGGGGAGTTGGAGAGAGTGGGAGGGGGGAGAGGGGGGAGGTGGGGGAGAGGGGGGAGGGGGGGGGAGGGGGTGATGGGTACCTTAAGCAACGTCTTCTAAACCCACAACTTGGGCCAACAGGAACTGCAAGGGGTGCCGTTTCACGGGAACACCGCCACCCGTAGGTTCCCCTCCGAGTGATGCCCCACTCTGACCCAGAAAGGCATCATGATTCCCTAATTGCCACGGATTATAAATCATGGAGTTTTTAAGAAGGAACTGCAGATGCTGGAAAATCGAAGGTAGACAAAAATGCTGGAGAAACTCAGCGGGTGCAGCAGCATCTATGGAGCGAAGGAAATAGGCAACGTTTCGGGCCGAAACCCTTCTTCATGGAATCTGTTCTAAAAAGCGCCGTGGGGGGGGGCACCTTTTCCAGAAGGACTAGGTGACACGGTGGCGCAGCGGTGGAGTTGCTTCCTACAGCGTTTACAGCCCCAGAGATCCGGGTTCGATCCCGACTACGGGTGCTGTCTGTACGGAGTTTGCACGTTCTCCCCGTGACCTGCGTGGGTTTTCTCCGAGATCTTCGGTTTCCTCCCACACTCCAAAGACGCGCAGGTTTAGGTTAATTGGCTTGGTTTAAATGTAAATTGTCCCTGGTGTGTGTAGGATAGTGTTAGTGAGCGGGGATCGCTGGACGGCACGGACTCAGTGGGCCGAAGGGCCTGTTTCCACGCTGTATCTCTAAACTAAGACTGCAGCAGTTCTGGAAGGAGACTCACCAACACTTTCTCAGCTGCCACCTGGGACAGGGGACAGATGCCACGGTGGCGCAGCGGTAGAGTTGCTGCCTCACAGCACCAGAGACCCGGGTTCGATCCTGACCACGGGTGCTGTCTGTACGGAGTTTGTAGGTTCTCCCTGTGACCGGGTGGGTTTTCTCTGGGTGCTCCGGTTTACTTCCACACACCAAAGACATGTTGGGTTTGGAGGCAAAAGGGCCTCGACCCCATTCCTACCCTCCAGGGAGACTGCTTGTCCCGCTGAGTTACTCCAGCATTTGATGTCCGTCCTGGGTTTAGAGGTTAATTGTTCCGCTGTAAATTGCTCCCAGTATGCAGGGAGTGGATGCGAAAGCGGGATAACTAGTTCAATATTGATGTGAACTAGTTCAGTCTGAAGAAGGGTTTCGGCCCGAAACGTTGCCTATTTCCTTCGCTCCATAGATGCTGCTGCACCCGCTGAGTTTCTCCAGCATTTTTGTGTACCTTCGATTTTCCAGCATCTGCAGTTCCTTCTTGAACACAGACCTGTTTCCATGCTGTATCTCCAAACAATCATCACAGAATATCGCCTAATCTGAGGAAAGACATTATTGCCATAGAGGGAGTACAGAGAAGGTTCACCAGACTGATTCCTGGGATGGCAGGACTTTCATATGAAGAAAGACTGGATAGACTCGGCTTGTACTCGCTGGAATTCAGAAGATTGAGGGGGGATCTTATAGAAACTTACACAATTCTTAAGAGGTTGGACAGGCTAGATGCAGGAAGATTGTTCCCGATGTTGGGGAAGTCCAGGACTAGGGGTCACAGTTTAAGGATAAGAGGGAAGTCTTTTAGGACCGAGATGAGAAAATCATTTTTTACACAGAGAGTGGTGAATCTGTGGAATTCTCTGCCACAGAAGGCAGTTGAGGCCAGTTCATTGGCTATATTTAAGAGAGAGTTAGATGTGGCCCTTGTGGCTAAAGGGATCAGGGGGTATGGAGAGAAGGCAGGGATGGGATACTGAGTTGGATGATCAGCCATGATCATATCGAATGGCGGTGCAGGCTCGAAGGGCCGAATGGCACCTATTTCCTATGTTTCTATGTTTCTAATAGCCTGTGCTTCTTACTTCCACCACTGGGTGGGGTTGTCGAGCAGTGGCTTTGCCTGCCTCAGCCCTTCATGGTTCTCCTGCACCTCCTCCAACCTCATCTACTGTGTCCACTGTCCCAGGTGTGAGGGCCGGCCTTGGGAGGTGCAGGACCCAATTGGGAACAATTTTGGTGAGCCCCAGGTCCCCAGCCAAGGTCTGTAGTATCATAGAAACGTATATATTTTACTGTTCCATTATTCTATGTTCGCTCTTCTGGGTGAGATGCTAACTGCATTTCATTGTCTCTGTACTGTACACTGCACAATGACATTGAATCTGAATCTGAATCTGAATGTGAAATATAATTCAAGTCTATTATAGACTTTATATCTCTATGGTGGAATGGAAAATAATCAACATGTGTGCTTAAACAGTGCCTGTGAGTTAATGGGCCAAACAGATCAAAGCTACATTTTAATATAAAATTGCAGACATGTAAAGGGCCTGTCCCACTTGGGCGACCTAATTGGCGAGTTTAGAAGAGTTTAAAAAATGACATGTTGAAGACCTCCTTCGACTATGCAGAAGATCTCCTTCAACCTCCTTCGACCATAGAAACATAGAAAACAGGTGCAGGAACAGGTGCATTTGGCCCTTCGAGCCTGCACCACCATTCAATATGATCATGGCTGATCATCCAACTCAGTATCCCATCCCTGCCTTCTCTCCATACCCCCTGATCCCTTTAGCCACGAGGGCCACATCTAACTCCCTCTTAAATATAATAATAATAATAATAAATTTTATTTTCGGGCGCCTTTCAAAGTCTCAAGGACACCTTACAGAAATTAACAGAAGAGAAAAAAACATATAGTCGGAGTAAAAAGAATAATAAGGACATCACCAATACACAAATTAAAGACAGAAATCGCTCCAAAGACAAAAGAAATCAAAAAACACAATGTGAAGAGAGAACAGCGGCAACTAAAGCGCGCCAGCGTCCACTCTCCCTTCCGACAGCCATCTTAGACACAGACTAACATGTTTACTTACACACAAAAGAAATCATCCCGCCACAGTGGACACCACTGTGGGGGAAGGCACAATGTCCAGTCCCCATCCCCAGTTCACCCAAAGTCAGGCCTATTGAGGCCACCGCTATTGCCTCTACGGAGGCCCAATGTTCCTGGCCGTTCTGGCCGGGTGCTGTTGCCCCGGCGTCGGGAGAGTCCTCTCAGCGGCTGGGCCACCTGGAACGGCAGCTTCCTAGCTGGGGGCCGCGGCTTCCGAAGCCGACAAGGCCGCGCCGGGTTGGAGCTCCCAGGCTCCCGATGTTGAAGTCGGCGCCGCCCGCTCCGCTCCGCAGACCCGCAGCCCGGAGGTGTTGATCTCGGCGGTCACAGCTCACCGGAGCTCCAGCGCGTCGATCCAGCGCGGCGACCCAGGCAAGGCATTGCCCGCTCCACTACGCGATAGCGCTCCAGCGCTGTGCCGCCACCGAAGCCTGGGCGGTCCCCGCCAGGAAACGGCGCTCCAAGCCCACTGGTAGGCCACGATGACGGGTCGACGGGGCAGCCCGGAGAAAAAGCTGCCTCACCGACCAGGTGGGAACCTAGAAGTATAATTACCCCCTTCCCCCCACATTAAAAAGTCAATTTCTCCAACAGACGAAGAACAAGACTTACTAAAAACTTCAAAAAAAAAAGAATTAAACGGCCGGCTGCTGGTTAGCAGCCGTTCCCCAAGATGGCTCCTCCACAATATAGCCAATGAACTGGCCTCAACTACCTTCTGTGGCAGAGAATTCCACAGATTCACTACTCTCTGTGTAAAAAATGATTTTCTCATCTCGGTCCTAAAAGACTTCCCTCTTATCCTTAAACTGTGACCCCTTGTTCTGGACTTCCCCAACATCGGGAACAAGCTTCCTGCATCTA
Organism: Amblyraja radiata; assembly: GCF_010909765.2. Taxonomy (NCBI): domain Eukaryota; kingdom Metazoa; phylum Chordata; class Chondrichthyes; order Rajiformes; family Rajidae; genus Amblyraja; species Amblyraja radiata. The sequence continues at coordinate 23,821,196 of NC_045985.1, read as the reverse complement.
GCCTGTCCAACTCCTGAAGAATTTTGTAAGTTTCTATAAGATCCCCCCTCAATCTAGCGAGTACAAGCCAAGTCTATCCAGTCTTTCTTCATATGAAAGTCCTGCCATCCCAGGAATCAGTCATGTTGAAGACTCGCTTCGACGAGCTATGACTAGCTACGACAAACTTCGGGAAAATTGGACCGAATAGTGGAGAGTGAAGCCGACATCCTTCGACCTCCTTCAACCTCCCTTCGACTAAGTTGAAGACTATCTACGACAACCTTCGATTACCCTCAACTACCTACGACTAACATGCCGACCTACTACAACCTACTATGACTAAACCTAGGAGTAAAAAAGTATCGATTTTTTCCATGGCGACCTTTTTTTACTCGCGGGCATTTTTTAACATATTGAAAAAAACGCCGCGACCTAGCTGAGTCTCGAGTACGCGGAGACCACTCTCGAGCATGAAGGAGAGTTCGAAGACCTCGTACGACCTCGTGTCGACCATGCTGTGATTATGAGTCGAGGGCAAACTCGCTAGAACTCGTGGATTAGGTTGCCCAAGTGGGACAGGCCCTAAAGCCGACAAGTTACAAACAAAATGTGTACTTTGAAAAGTACTTAGTACAATATCATTTGTTTTAGTAATTGTGAAATGAAAAAAAAAGTCATTTAATTAACTAGAAAGCCAATAACCATTGGCGAAAAACCAGTCTAGGCATTAAATTTTGGGCTTCAGTCCCAACCTACCCTTTGGGCTTCTACCCCATTCTAACTTAGTTGTGTGTGTGTGTGTGTGTGTGTGTGTGTGTGTGTGTGTGTGTGTGTGTGTGTGTGTGTGTGTGTGTGTGTGTGTGTGTGTGTGTGTGTGTGTGTGTGTGTGTGTTGTCTGTGCGTGATGTGTGTGTGTTAGTTGTCTGTGCGTTATGTGTGTGTGTATGTGGGAGGGAAGGAGAGAAGGGAGGGAGAGAGAGGAAGGAGAGAAGGAGGGGATGGATGTAGAGAAAGAAGGGAGGGAGGGGAAAGAGGGAGGGAAGGAGAGAAGGGTGGGAAGGAAGAAGGGAAGGGAGGAATGGAAGGGAAGGAGAGAAGGGAAGGAGAGGGCCGGCGGTGGGAACGGATGCCGGGGTCCGTGCGGACGAGTGTGAGCTGATGCCGAGGTTTGTAAACGTTGCTCCAACCCCCGGCCCGGCCCGGCCCACCGTGTATTGTTCACCGCGTCTCGCCAGGGGGAGAGAGAGGGGTGGAGCCGGGGCTGTTTGCGTGAAGCACGGTGACTGGAGGGGCGGGAGCGCTTCCCCCGGGACCATGAGGGAACGACCCACCTCCCCCTTCTCCATTCCCCCTCACACTCCCCTCCCCATCTACCCATTTGTTACCCCTCCACCCCCCTCTCCCTCCTCCACCCGGGGTAGATCTACCCGAGCCGAGAGTAGATTTCTCTAGCGCGGGGCTCCCTTAGGCGTGGGGCCCAATTGGGAGCAATTGGTTCAATTGGCTTAAGGCCGGCCCTGCAGGTGTGGATCGTTCCGCTGAGCACCTCCGCTCAGTCCGCCTAAACCTACCTGATCGCCCGGTTGCCAAACACTTTAACCCCCCCTCCCATTCCCACACTGACCTTTCTGTCCTGGGCCTCCTCCACTGTTAGAGTGAGGCCCAGCACTAATTGGAGGAACAGCACCTCATATTTGGCTTGGGCAGCTTACACCCCAGCGGTATGAACATTGAGTTCTCTCTCCATCCCTCCCCTTCCCCATTCTCCGACCAGTCTGACTGTCCACGATAACATTTTATCTCTGTTTGCTTCCTTGTCACCTTCTCCTAGCTAACAATGGTCTATTCCTCATTTTCCTTGGTCTCCATCCCCTTTGTCCCATTTTCACACCTTACACTTCATTATCTCAGGGTCTCCCTCGCCCCTGACTCTCAGTCCAAAGATGGGTCCTGACCCAAAACGTCACCCATTCCTTGTCTCCAGAGATGCTGCCTGACCCGCTGAGTTACGGCAGCATTTTGTGTCTATTGCCAGCACCTAACAATAGTCAACGAGTTAAGAATAAGGAGTAAGCCATTTAGAATGGAGACGAGGAAACGCTTTTTTCTCACAGAGAGTGGTGAGTCTGTGGAATTCTCTGCCTCAGAGGGCGGTGGAGGCAAGGTTCTCTGGATGCTTTCAAGAGAGAGCTAGATAGGGCTCTTAAAAATAGCGGAGTCAGGGGATATGGGGAGAAGGCAGGAACGGGGTACTGATTGGGGATGATCAGCCATTATCACATTGAATGGTGGTGCTGGCTCGAAGGGCCAAATGGCCTCCTCCTGCACCTATTGTCTATTGTCTATTGTCAGACGACATGGTGAAGAGGTTGGAAGATTGGTTGGACCCGTTAGGGGGGAGGGGTAAGGGGAGGAGGAGGGGAAGCAGGGGCGGGGGGAGGAGGGGGGGGGGGGTGGAGGGTGAAGAGAAGGGCAGGGGAGGGAGGGAACTGGATAGGAGTGGGGTAGATAGGGAGGTAGGGGGTTGGGAGAGAGGGATGGAGGGGGTTGGGGAAGATGGGGGGGGGGAGGGCGGGGGGGGTGGGTGTGGAGGGGAGGAGAGGGTATCACCATTATGTTATGTTCTGTAAGTAGATTTTAAATGTCTTTTCAAACCTTTGCTCACACTGTCCCACCTGTTCATAAAATAAGCAACAGCCAATACTGCATCAATTTAATTGTTTAATAGAAAAATTGCCAGCAATAAATCTTTAACCAAGTATTGAGCTTCCTTTGAAAGGCAACATGAAAGGTCAACGTTAACAAATTTTGAGAAATCTTGACAACATCAGAATTCAACATTAATATTTCAGGATTACTTTCTGCAGATCTAAAAATAAGGTGATTTGTTTTAAACATTGCACAAGCTAGCTGCTTCATTTCATTTCGCAGTTGCTTATCGATCTTCAAAATATCTCAATGTGCTGCAATCCTTGCACAAGGTTGTTCGATGAATTGGTTTTCACTTTTGGCATGTTTTTGATGGATTTTGACGGCTGCCCTGTAATACAGCATGTACAATAATATGTTTAAGAAGGAACTGCAGATGCTGGAAAATCGAAGGTAGACAAAAAAGCTGGAGAAACTCAGCGGGTGCAGCAGCATCTATGGAGCGAAGGAAATAGGCAACGTTTCGTCTCGAAACGTTGCTGCACCCGCTGAGTTTCTCCAGCTTTTTTGTGTACAATGTAAAATAATATTATTGGCCTGCGGCATTGCAAATAGCTGCTCTTTCAGACTTTAGGCTTTAGAGATGCAGCGGGGAAACAAACCATTCGGCCCACCGAGTCCGTGTTGACCAGCGATCCCCGCACACTAACACTATCCTACACACACACACACACACTAGGGACAATTTACATTTACACCAAGCCAATTAACCAACAAACCTGTACGTCTTTAGAGTGTGGGACGAAACCGAAGATCTCGGGGAAAACCCACGTGGACACGGGGCGAACATGCAGACAAATGTTAGTCTGTGTCCAGGATGGCTGACGGAAGGGAGAGTGGACGCTGGCGCGGTTTAGCTGCCGCTGCTCTCTCTTCACATTGTGTTTTTTGATTTTTTGTGTTTGGAGCGATTTCTGTCTTTAATTTGTGTACTGGTGATGTCCTTATTATTTATTTTACTCCGTCTATATGTTTTTTTCTCTTCTGTTAATTTCTGTAAGGTGTCCTTGAGACTTTGAAAGGCGCCCGAAAATAAAATTTATTATTATTATTATTATTATTATTACTATTATTATTATTATTATTATTATTATTATTATTATTATTATTATTATTATTATTATTATTATTATTATTATTATTATGATGATGCAAATTCCATGCAGACAGGACCCGTGGTCAGGATGGAACGAGGGTAAGTGCTGTAAGGCAGCAACTCTGTGCCGCCATTGCCATGTTTGGAGTGTGGGAGGAAACCGGAGCACCCGGAGAAAACCCACGCAGGTCACGGGGAGTACGTACAGACTCCGTACAGACAGCACCCGAGGATGGAACCGGGGTCTCTGTCGCTGTGAGGCAGCAACTCTACCGCTGCGCCACCGTGGAGCCCTAAATAAATAGCACAAAATTGGGCTAAATCTAGTGAATAACACATACATTTGGTGACAATTGCAGTAATATAGGAATCCTGCATGTGTACGTAATTCACAGTCATAATGAGAAGTATTTCCAATGGAAAGAACATGTTATAATGGATCATATAGAGGTGTATAAAATCATGAGAGGAATAGATCGGGTAGATGCACAGAATCTCTTGCTCTGAGTTGGTGAATCGAGGACCAGAGGACATAGGTTCAAAGTGAAGGGGGAAAGATTTAATAGGAATCTGAGGGGTAACTTTTTCACACAAAGGGTGGTGGGTGTATGGAACAAGCTGCCAGAGGAGGTAGTTGAGGCTGGGACTATCCTAACGTTCAGGAAACAGTTAGACAGGTACATGGATAGGACGGGGTTGGAGGGATATGGACCAAACGCGGGCAGGTGGGACTAGTGTAGATGGGACATGTTGGCCAGTGTGGGCAAGTTGGGCCGAAGGATCTGTTTCCCCACTGTATCACTCTACGACTCTATGAGTCTATGAAATACCCCGTGGAAGTTGGTTCTGCAACTCACTTGCTAACTCCACCATTAGGTGGTGCTAGTTACTCATTTTTACTTGTGTTTGAAGATAGACACAAAATGCTGGAGTAACTCAGCGGGACAGGCAGCGTCTCTGGAGAGAAGGGATGTTTTGTTTTAAAAACATAATGATGGTTTGCGGTCCAACCCGTTCTTCAGACTGATGTCAGGGGAGTGGGGAGGTACATAGATAAGGAAGTCTATAAATAAGGGCGACACGGTGGCGCAGAGTTAATCTATAGACTTCCTTGTCTGTGTATCTCTCACTCACTCCCCTCCCTGACATCAGTCTGGAGTTACTCATCGGGACAGGCAGCATCTCTGGAGAGAAGGAATGGGTGACGTTTCAGGTCTGAAGAAGGGTCTCGACCCGAAATGTCACCCATTTCTTCTCTCCAGAGATGCTGCCTGTCCCGCTGAGTTACTCCAGCACTTTGAGGCATCTATCTGTGTTCTCCTGAGATGCTGCCCGACCAGCTGAGTTACTCCAGCACTTTGTGTTTTATTTAATATTACCCCCGGCCTCAATGATAGCGATTTTGTAAACTAGCATCTGCAGTTCCTTGTTTCTAACATTTGATAAATCCAGCCTAAGAATGCAATAGTGGATTTAAAAAAACAGTGTGTAGGAAGGAACTGCAGATGCTGGTTTAAACCGAAGTTGGACACACAAAATGCTGGAGTATCTCAGCGGGACAGGCAGCGTCTCTGGAGAGAAGGAATGGGTGAAGTTTCGGGTCGAGACCCTTCTTCAGACTCAGAATGATAAAGAAAGCATTGTCAGACTCGGCATCCCATTTACAGCGACTGTTTAAGAAGGAAGCAGATAGATGGCCGCGTACAGTCTTGAGATCGCCATGAAGAAAAACAACACTGCACCTTGACTTGTCCATTCCGCTCAGCCTTCGGCGTCTGGTCACCATTTTTCTTCATCTCCTCCAGGTATCGGTCCCTGTAAGTGGACACGCTGACAATCGCCACTCTGTTCATGAAACTGTGGGACATACAGGGCAGAAAGAGCGCGTCAACAAACGTTCCCCGCCGAGTTCAGAAATTGCACCGTGTAACATGCCTCACTTGACACTTCAATACCTTTCCATCGACGTCTGGTACCACTTCTGGGAAACTGTAGCCATTCTGAGAATCTTTTCGTAGATTAGTACTTTTTTGGCGGAGCGTCGTATTTTGTTCGACTGCACTGGACGATGGAGTGGAAGCCAGTGTGTGTGCGCAAGGGTTGGCTCTGAGATGCAGTTTCACTTTCAGTGAGGCAAATGTCAAAAATGTTTATCTCGTGTCCCGAAACCAAACAATATATATAAGGTACACAAAATTGCTGGAGGAACTCAGCGGGTGCAGCAGCATCTATGGAGCGAAGGAAATAGGCGACGTTTCGGGCCGAAACCCTTCTATATATATGTGTGTGTGTGTTATATGTATATGTATGTATATATAACACATATATATTACATATCTATGTGTGTATATATATATGTATATATATATTATATATATATATTATATATATATATAGTTACTCCAGAATTTTATGTCTACCTCTATATATATGTACATATAAATATATATACACACACACGCATATATATTATATATATATATATATATATATATATATATATATATATAATATATATATATATATATAGATATATATATATATATAGATATATATATATATATATATATATATATATATATATATATATATATATATGTGTGTGTGTGTGTGTGTGTATATATATTTATATGTACATATATATAGAGGAAGACACAAAATTCTGGAGTAACTCAGCGGGTCAGGCAGCATCTCTGGAAAGAAGGAATGGGTGGACTTCCAGTGGCGCTATGGAGTAGGAGAGACTCACGCCAACTAGCTCCGTGAAAAAAACCGAAAAAACGTGAGGAAAAGACAGACCCTACAGATTCTGCAGAAACCGGGACCGATTGTTTTGTACTAAGCCCGTGACGTCATCAGGCGCGCGATACCGGCAGTATGTCGACTCAACATACTCCCCCCCACAAGGCAAAAAACGGCAAGTCTAAAGAGGTAGGCCCAACTGGAGCCTCGGCCTCAGGTTTAACAGCATCCCGAGAAGACATCTCAAAGAAGAAGTATAAGACTGAGATGCAAGAATTAAAAGAAGAATTAAAAACATTCCATAAGGAGGTACTTAAAAATCTCAGACAGAACTTTCAAGAGGTTAAAAAGGAGCTAGCATCTTTAAAAAAAGAAATGCAAGGACAAATTAAAGAAGAGGTCATAGAGATTGCTGAAAAATGTACAGACTTGGAGGGACGACAGAGGCGTCAGAACTTAAGAATCGTGGGCATCCAGGAAGGCAGAGAGGGGACTCGTGACCCCCGTGAATTTGCTGCAGAAGTACTGAAAACAATTTTGAACCTGGATCAGGCGCCATTACTTGCCCGAGCGCACAGAGTGGGTCGCCCAAAGGTGGGCGACCGACCAAGAATAATGATAGTAAAGGTCCAATATGACCATGTATTGGATGACATGATGAGGAAAATTGGCAAAAGCAGAAATCTTGTATATGAAGGAGACAAGATTAGCGTATTCAGAGATTACCCCGTGGAAGTTGCTAAGAAAGAGCGTTGTTCACAGAAACAAGAAGAATACTGAAGAACATAAAGAATCTGAGATATGGACTGTTATACCCCGCAACACTGAGAGTCAGTTACGAGAAGAAGGAATACTTCTTCATCAAGCACACGGAAGCATTTGAATTTGCCAAGAAAGTCGAAGACAAGATCAAAGATTGAAAAATATTCAACTCTTAACACCTACTCGGACACTGCTATCTCGCAGAGAAGATATGGAACTCTAAACTTTAAACTATTATATTTAAGAGTTGCCTAAAACTCGCAATAAGAATTGGGTATATATCCTGCAACGGATATATAATACTAACATTCTAGTACTAACCTCTAACCTCTAACAACTATTAATAATCAAGAATATTAACTAACACTAACTAATGATAACAAGATTATTTAGATTATTTAAGAATTAATTAAAAGTATGAAATATAAGTAAAGTATGATTCAGGTATTTTATAATGAGAAATGTTTGATGGCCCTCTCTCTGATGTTTTCGTTTTTGATTATTCTTTGATAAATGTTTATATTATACAAAACTAATATTTCAATTTGAGACTACTAATTATACCATTAATGGAATATAATCAATATTTCTTTCCCCCCCACAAATTGTATGCATCGAATTGGAAACTTTCCTTTCAAGGAAAGCACGGAGCTAGTATTTTTATAAACCAAAAGCTACGGAAGTCCATAGATGCTTAGCCACATTAGGGTGGCTATCACTAACTGCACTAATTGTAGTTGTAGTTGCTTTTCTTTTTTACTTTCCACACTTTACTAACCCTATTAGCTATCACCTTTTTAATCTTATATCACATTATATTTTGTATTTGGAATGGAATTGCATATTTTATTTAAGGAGATACGTTCGGATGGAAAACAGACGTGACCTAAAATTCATCTACCTGAAGTTCAAGTATAAGGTAGGGTTGAGTGTGCTGAATCATCTGCTCTACCACTTAATCACAAGATGCAAGACATGAATATAAAAATTGGGGGTGAGGGAATTAAATTCTGTAGTTGGAATGTTAAGGGAATTAATGAACCTATCAAGAGAGGCAAAGTGTTAGCACATTTAAAATCATTGAAAACAGATATAATATTTCTCCAGGAGACACATCTTAAAAAGGAAGCACAACACAGACTGAAAGCAAAATGGATTGCTAAAGCGTACCATTCTTCATTCTCACATAAATCAAGAGGTGTTGCAATATTAATTCGTAAAGGTATACCCTTTAAACATATATCAACGATAGAAGACATTGAAGGCAGATATATTATAATAATAGGGGAGTTATACTTAAAAAAGGTGACTCTCCTCAATGTGTATGGACCAAATTTTGATAGCCCTCTGTTTTTTAAGAGAATTCTTAACAATATCCCGGAAGGTACACAACAAAACTTAATAATCGGTGGAGATTTAAATTGTACATTGGATGCTTGTTTGGATAGATCATCAACTCAAAGAAAACTAAAATCTCGATCAAGTGAATTTTTAAATTCATACATTAATACCACTAATATTAAGGACGTTTGGAGAATTGAAAATCCATCGGGCCGAGAATATTCATTTTACTCACCAGTACATAAAACTTACTCAAGGATAGACTATTTTTTAGTAGATTCAAAACTTATCCCATTCACCTATAACTCACAATATCATAACATCATAATCTCAGACCACGCCCCATTAACATTTATGATCAAAGTAAACGGAATGGCAGAGACACAGTCACAATGGAGATTTAATCCCCAAATCTTAAAAGATAAGTCATGTAATGAATATCTAGTAAAACAGATTAAAATGTTTTTTGAGGCTAACGATAGCCCTGAAATCTCTGCCTCCCTTCTTTGGGAAACATTTAAAGCATTTGTACGAGGAGCATTAATTTCTTCCCAATCATTTTTTAATAAAGAGAATAGGGCCAAACAACAGAAACTGGAAATGGAAATAAAGCAATTAGACACAGAAAATGCAGCAGCACCATCCACGATAAAACACAATAAAATTGCAGTATTGAAATATAAATTAAACAAGATTTATTCAGACCAAGTTATAAAACTTTATCAACATACAAAACAATTAAATTTTGAATTTGGTGACAAACCACAAAAACTATTAGCGCGTCAACTTCGCAAATTGGACGGGGAAAAAACAATATACAAAATTAGAACAGATAAGGGAGAAACATTAACACTGCCTAAAGATATTAATGATAGATTTCTACAATACTACCAAAAATTGTATTCATCTAAAATAACAGAACAATCAACGGGAATGGAAACATTTTTACAGAATTGTAAGTTTGCGGGTCTAGATCAGAAAGAGAGAGAATTGCTAGGGGCTGAAATTACGATAAAAGACATTGAAGAATCAATAAAGTCCTTAAAAAACGGAAAGTCGGCAGGACCCGATGGTCTAAATTCGGAATTTTATAAAAAAAATTATGATTTGCTTTCCCCACGCCTACAGACAATGTACAAATACGCATATACTCAACAGAAACTCCCAGAAACTCTAAATGAATCAACAATCATACTTATACCAAAAACGGACAAGGATCTTGAAGACCCAGGTTCATACAGAGCTATAGCCCTCTTAAATACTGATCAGAAAATATTAACTAAGATTCTATCTAATAGATTGAGCTTAGTGATCAGTAAATTAATACATCCTGACCAAACAGGGTTTATCCCCAAACGGTATTCATTTTTTAATCTGAGAAGATTATTTAATATTATATACTCCAATAGAATCCCTAACGCAGAGCTAGCAATTATCTCGTTAGATGCTGAAAAAGCATTTGACCAGGTAGAATGGCCATATTTATTTTCGGTGATGGAAAAATTTCAACTAGGAGAGAAGTACTGTACATGGGTTAAATTGTTATATTCTAACCCAACAGCTAGAATATTAACAAACAAAATGTTATCAACTAAATTTAATCTCTCTAGAGGCTGTAGACAAGGATGCTCACTATCCCCACTATTATTTGCTCTTGCAATCGAACCCCTAGCAGAAAGCGTTAGAAACCATCCAGGAATATTTGGATACAATACTAGAGACACAAGGAATAAAATCTCCTTATATGCAGATGATATACTAATATATATTACAAAATTAGAAACTAGTATTCCAAACCTATTAAATCTAATAACTCAATTTGGTCAGTTTTCGGGATATAGAATCAATTGGAATAAAAGCGAAATCATGCCAATAACAAAATTCAATTTACATACAATACAACAATCCCCTTTTAAAATAGTTAAAGATAAATTTAAATACTTAGGAATCTATGTAACTAAGACATATACCTCTTTATTTAAACTAAATTTCCCACCCTTACTGAATAAACTACATAAGAATATTCAATACTGGAAAACACTCCCCATTTCAATGCTTGGGAGAATTAATGCTATAAAAATGATTTTTTTACCGCAACTGCTGTACCTACTTCAATTAATTCCGATATATATCCCAAAAACTTTTTTCAAAAAAGTCGACTCCATTGTTACAAGTTTTGTCTGGGATTATAAGAATCATAGAATAAGTAAAAAACATTTATGTAAATCAAAGATAAATGGAGGTCTGGCTTTGCCAAATTTCTTATTTTATTTTTGGGCAGTCCATATTAAAAACATGAATTTTTGGCTGGAAGAAATGGACCAACAACCAGATTGGCTAATGATGGAAAAGGAAGACTGTCTACCTTTTGAAATTGGACCGATCATATTTGCCCCCACAAAACTGCACAAAAAAACCTATAAAGAAAACCCCATAATACATAGTGGAATACGAATTTGGAAACAAATAAAAAAAGATTTAAAATTGAATAATATACCACTCTGCCTTCCCATTGTAAATAATCCTTTATTCAAATCATCCTTTATGGACAAAGGTTTCACACAATGGAAAAATCATGGAATCAAAAATATAGGACATCTTTATGGGAAAGGTACTTTTCTTTCATTTCAAGAGTTACAACTGAATTATGGACTGCACTCAAATAATTTCTTCAGATATCTACAAATTAGAGATTATGTTAAATCTAATACACAAGTTTACAGGAATAGGGAATCAGAAATTCTTGATGAATGTCTGAACAAGCATCCTAATACTGAAAAACTAAGCTAGCTTATATTTATAACACCCTACTAAATAACGAGGTACCACCGACCGAACCATATAGATACAAATGGGAAAATGAAATAGGTCATCCTATCACGAAAGATATGTGGGACGAAAGTTTACAACAAATACATCAATGTTCATTAAATGCCAGACATACTTTAATACAATTCAAGGTCTTACATAGACTACACTTCTCTAAAATAAAACTAAATAGAATCTTCCCACAAATCTCTCCTATTTGTGATAAATGTCTACATTTAGAGGCTAATTTAACACATACGTTTGCAAACTGTATAAAACTTAAACATTTCTGGACAGATATTTTTGAAATAACTTCAGAAGTTATTAATACAAAACTGGACCCAGACACAAAATTAATAATACTTGGAATATCAGAACAAAGCTTAACACTCACAACAAACCAAAGAAACTTCCTCAATTACAGTATAATAACCGGAAAAAAATTAATATTAAAATTTTGGAAAGGCCCTACAACCCCCACAATTAAAATGTGGATTACGGAAATGTCGGAGTCCCTATACTTAGAAAGAATTAGACTTGTCTTAATGGACAAACAAGATCTTTTCCATAAAATTTGGGCTCCATTCATTAACTATCTGAAGGGATAGATTGGCACAGCACGAGGACCCAGCTGAAACTTGAACTCAGGAACAGATGAAAAACTATACTCTATACTTTATAACCTACGAACCTATCTCCATTGATGTATTACAGGTAACCCATTCCACCTCCCTTGTTTTTCTGTTGTGTTGTTTTTTTTTTTTTGGTTTTTTTTTTTGCTTTCTTTTTTATTTGTAACTTTCTACCCTCTCTTTTTCTCGCTTTCTATAAAAAATAAAAATTAAAATTAAAAAAAAAAAAGAAGGAATGGGTGACGTTTCGGGTCGAAACCCTTCAGACTGATATATATATATATGCGTGTGTGTGTGTGTGTGTGTGTATATATTTATATGTACATATATATAGAGGTAGACACAAAATTCTGGAGTAACTCAGCAGGTCAGGCAGCATCTCTGGAAAGAAGGAATGGGTGACGTTTCGGGTCGAAACCCTTCAGACTGATATATATATATATGCGTGTGTGTGTGTGTGTGTGTGTGTGTGTGCGCCAGATTCGGCCTTTGATTCCTTGGTCCGCCAGCACCACACACTGAATCAGTCAGAAAGTTCAAATATTGTTGGGGTTTTTTACGGTCTCAGAACTCGTGGTTTCAACTTCTCGAACGAGTGACAGCATCAGCACTAAACCAGGAACTCAAACTAGAAACACGAGGAACTGGGAATGAAACCTGTTCAAACAACACAATGGCCAGTTCCCTGTTGGGCAGCCCAGTGGTGCAGTGGTAGAGTTACTGCCTCACAGAAACCGAGACCCAGCTTCAATCCTGATCACGGGTGCTGTCTGTACAGAGTTTGTACATTCTTCCCGTGACCTGCATGGGTCACAGTTTAGTTCAGAGATACAGCGCAGATACAGGCCTTTCGGCCCACCGAGTCCACACCGACCAGTGATCCCTGAACATCCCTGAAGACTGGATAGACTCGGCTTGTACTCGCTAGAATTTAGAAGATCTTATAGAAACTTACAAAATTCTTAAGGGGTTGGACAGGCTAGATGCAGGAAGATTATTCTAGATGTTGGGGAAGTCCAGAACTAGGGGTTACAGTTTAAGGATAAGGAAAAGATAAGTCTTTTAGGACCGAGATGAGAAGATCATTTTTTACACAGAGAATGGTGAATCTGTGGAATTCTCTGCCACAGAAGGTAGTTGAGGCCACAGTTCATTGGCTATATTTAAGAGGGAGTTAGATGTGACCCTTGTGGCTAAAGGGATCAGGGGGTATGGAGAGAAGGCAGGGATGGGATACTGAGTTGGATGATCAGCCATGATCATATTGAATGGCAGTGCAGGCTCGAAGGGCCGAATGGCCTACTCCTGCACCAAATTTTCTATGTTTCTATGTTTCTATCAATACTATCCTACACACACTAGGGACAATTTAAACATTCATACCAAACCAATTAACCGATAGACCTATCCGTCTTTGGAATGTGGGAGGAAACCGAAGATCTCGGAGAAAACCCACGCGGTCACGGGGAGAACGTACAATCTACGTACAGACAGGGCCTGCAGTCGGGATCTAACCCAGGTCTCTGGCGCTGTGAGGCTGGAACTCTAACGTGCCGCCCTGGTTTTCACCGGGGGCTCCGGATTCCTCCCACACACCAAAGATACACAGGTTTGTTGGTTAATTGGCTTCAGTAAAATTGTAAATTGTCCCCAGTGTGTGTAGGACAATGCTGGAGTGCGGCGTGATCGCTGGTCGGCACGGACTCGGTGGGCCGAATGGCCTGTTTCCGCTCTCCACATCTAAAGTCTAAAGTTTAAATCTCTCCTGTACTAGATAAATGATGTCGGAATTGGCAGGTTTTGCTCTAAGACTACCCACCTGTAATACTATTTTTTCAACTTCAATTTTAAAACTTTATTGGCATGATAAAAAATACATTGTTATATTGCCAAAGTATAAAACATGACATAGATATTTAAGATGCATAAGTATAAATACAAGTATACAGTGCATGGATAGGTATGTCCCTGTACATAAACTCGCAATAGGCCTATAGCCCTTTATTGATGCTACACGTACTTGCTAACTCTCTCCACATCCATCACCTGATCTGTTCAGAGTGTCCGACACTCTTTACTTTCAGGTTTCAGCAACATAATAGGACTCTTCTTCATCGATGAGACCAAACGCAGACTGGGCGATCGTTTCGCTGAACACCTTTGCTCAGTCCACCTGATCAACCTGATCTCCCGGTTGCCAAACACTTTAATTCTCCTTCCCATTCCCACACTGACCTTTCTGTCCTAGGCCTCCTCCATTGTCAGAGTGAGGCCCAGCGCAAATTGGAAAAACGGCATTTCATATTTTGCTTGGGCAGCGGTATGAATATTGATTTCTCTCACTTCAGGTAGCCCCGGCATTCCCTCTCTCTCCATCCCTCCCCCACTCAAGTTGCACCAGCTTCTCGTTCTCACCCAGCAAACAGCTAACAATGGCCAGTTTCCTTTATCACCCTTACTTTTTTGAATATCTTTCATTCATTGTTCTTTATCTCTCCACATCATCGTCTATATCTCTTGTTTACCTGATCCCTATAATGCCCCTGTCCCACTTAGGAAACCTGAACGGAAACCTCTGGAGACTTTGTGCCCCACCCAAGGTTTCCGTGCGGTTCCCGGAGGTTGCAGGTGGTTACCGGAGGTTGCAGGTAGTGGAAGCAGGTAGGGAGACCGACAAAAACCTCCGGGAATCGCACGGAAACCTTGGGTGGGACGCAAAGTTTCCAGAGGTTTCCGTTCAGGTTTCCTAAGTGGGACAGGGGCATAACCAGTCTGATGAAGGGTCTCGACCCGAAACGTCACCCATTCCTTCTCTCCAGAGATGCTGCCTGTCCCGCTGAGTTACTCCAGCTTTTTGCATCTATCTTCAGTTTAAACCAGCATCTGCAGTTCCTTCTTACACACAACATTATTTTATAGTTTTACAATGCTAATTACAAAAGAGATCAGGATCAGACTGAACTAGACTGTAGTTAATGTCAGGTACATGTGCTCCGTTTCAACTTTCTTCAAAGCACAAAATTATTATTACACATGAAAAGGACTTTAAATATATTTAAGCAACCTACCTATCCCTATCCCTTGCTCTCTTCTTGAAGGTTTGCAATGTATCTTTGACACCATACAGTGTGTAAGAAGGTATGTGTGGGAAGGAACTGCAGGTGCTGGTTTACACCGGAGATAGACACAAAACGCTGGAGTAACTCAGCGGGACAGGCAGCATCTCTGGAGAAAAAGGGATGGGTGACGTTTCGGATCGGGATCCTTCTTCAGACTGATAGTAGAGGGGTAGGGAAAGGCCAGAGCAAAGCATGGCCGGCAACAGATGACCAAGGAAGGGTGGAGCCCACAATGGCCCATTGTTGGCTGTGGAAGAGGTGATAACGAAGGGATACTGGGATGTGAACAGTGGAACTGGGGAGAGCGGAGGAGAGGGAATGCAGGGGTTACTTGAAGGAACTGCAGATGTTGGTTCCAACCAAAGATAGACACAAAGTGCTGGAGTAACGCAACGGGACAGGCAGCGTCTGTGGAGAGAAGGAATGGGTGACGTTTTGGGTCGAGATGCTTCTTCAGGAACTGCAGGCGTAGGTAAACATAGCTTGTACCCATTAACTCAACATAGCCTTTTAAAATAGATTGGCAATAATTTATTTTGCCGAGTGTAATCGGCCTCCAGCATGGATGAAATGGAGCAGGATGTGGGAAAAGCCAAAGTTGTGATATCAGGAGGTATTTATAGTTGTGGCAGCAATCCCTTGAATTCTAGATCTCGAGAGGCAATGACCATCAGTCAACCTACGATGAGCGTTTGTTGGCGCTGGGCCTATACTTGGAGTTTAGAATTGAAACATAGAATAGTGAAAGGCTTCGATAGAGTGGATGTGGAGAGGATGTTTCCACTAGTGGGAGAGTCTAGGACTAGAGGTCACAGCCTCAGAATTAAGGGGCGTTCTTTTAGGAAGGACATTAGAAAAATTTTATTCAGTCAGAGGGTGGTGAATCTGTGGAATTCTTTGCTGTGAAGGCCAAGTCAATTGATATTTTCAAGATAGAAAGATTCTTGATTACCAAGGGGGTCAGGGGTTATGGGGAGAAGGCAGTAGAATGGGGTTAGGAGGGAGAGGTGGATGGAAACATAGACAGAATATAGGTGCAGGAGTAGGCTATTCGGCCCTTCGAGCCAGCATCACCATTCAATATGATCATGGCTGATCTTCTTAAATCAGTACCCGGTTCCTGCTTTCTCCCCATATCCCTTGATTCCATTAGCCCTAGAAACTATATTCAACTCTCTCTTGAAAACATCCAGGGAATTGGCCTCCACTGCCTTCTGTGAATTCCACAGATTCACAACTCTCTGGGTGAAAAAGTTTCTTCTCATCTCAGTCTTAAATGGTCGACCCCTTATTCTTAAACTGTGACCCCTGGTTCTGGACCCCCCCACCATGGGTAACATTTTTCCTGCATCAAGTCTGTACAATCCCTTAAGAATGCTATATGTTTCTATAAGATCCTGATCAGCCATGATTGAATGGCGGAGTAGACTTGATGGGCCGAATGGCCTAAATCTATTCCCAACACTTACTGAATGACCTTCTAACTCAGACCCAGTGCGGTCTAAACCCTTGGTGATTACAAGACAAAAAATGAGGCACACAATCTCTTGCCCGGAGTAGGGAAATCGAGAATCAGAGGACTTAGGTTTATGGTGAGCGGGAAAAAATTAATTTAGTTTCTTGTCACATTCTCTGAATCTGGAGGTGTGCGTTTCCACACTTCTATACTTCTTGCCTGATGCCAGAAAGACAATACATGATTACAATCGAGTCTTTAGCCCAGAGTAGGGGAATCAACAACCAGAGGTGACGGGGGAAAGATTTAATGGGAACCTGAGGGGTGACATTTTGACACAGAGGCTGGTGGGTGTATGGAACAAGCTTCTAGAGGAGGTAGTTGAGGCAGGGACTAGAAGCAGGTAGGTGGGACTAGTGGTTAGTTTAGTTTATTGTCACGTGTACCGAGGTACAGTGAAATGCTTTTGTTGCGTGCTAACCAGTCAGCGGAAAGACAATACATGATTACAATCGAGCCGTCCAGTGTACAGATACATAATAAAGGGAATAACGTTTAGTGCAAGGTAAAGCCAGCAAAGTCCGATCAAGGATAGTCCGAGGGTCACCAATGAGGTGTAGATGTAGGTGTAGTGTAGATGGCACATGTTGGTCAGTGTGGGCAAGGTGGGCTGAAGGGCCTGTTTCCCCATTGTATGACTCTATGATGGAACTGATATTAGTTTCTTCATGGTGTCTCCTCAGGATTGACTGTGACTTATGGTCAGAAGTGATAGGAGCAGAATGAGGCCATTCGGCCCATCAAGTCTGCTCCTCCATTCAATCATGGCTGATCTATCTCTCCCTCCTAACCCCATTCCCCTGCCTTCTTCCCGTAACACCTACACCCTTAGTAATCAAGAATCTATCTATCTCTGCCTTGAACATATCCATTGGCTTGGCGTCCACAGCCGTCTGTGGCAAAGAATTCCACAGATTCACCGCCACTTGATTCCATGCCAATTCTGTTGGTGCCATGATTATAAGAATGATTAGGATTCCTATTCTATCTCATGTGGGGCAGAGAGTGCTCTGGGGTTGGGTGGGTGGGCAGGCTTGCAGCCAAGAATTCCAGTCTAACAAGTTCCATAGCTATACTTCACCCTCGTTAGACCTCATTTGGACTACGCAGTTGCAGCATGGGACCCATACACAAATAAAAACATTTCTTCCATCGAACATGTCCAAAGACAGGCAGATCGATTTGTTTCTAACACCTATGAGAGAGAAGCGTGTGACACCAAACTTCTGAATTCTCTGGTCGGGGTGGAACCCTCTCCAAGACAGACGTGAAGCTCACCGTTTGACCTGTTTTTACAAAATGTTAAATGGTCAGCTCGACATAGACTACAAGACCTACACCAAACCCAAACCAATTAGGAGCAGACGAGGGCATTCGATCCAATTTGTGATCCCAGCTACAAAGACAGATGTGTACAGCAATTCGTTCTTCCCCCGCACAATTAAAGCATGGAATAATCTCCACCCAACTATAGTTACCCAACCAGATGCAACTAAATTTAAAGTAGCTCTTTCTTCCCAATAACCCTTTCTGGCTTAAGCTCTCCCTTCACCACCTCCAGTTTAAATTCCATTTGGAATATGTTGGAGGACCAAGAAACCAAGAAACCAAGATATGATTTTGATTTCTCTAACTTCAAGTAAACCTTACATCCCCTCTCTCTCTATCCCTCCCCCCCACCTAAGTCGCACCAGATTCTTGTTTTCACCCAACAAGTAGCTACAACGGCCTGTTTCCGGTTACCAAATTACTGGTTAGGACATGAAGAATTGCCCATGCCACAGTTGACATGGAGATTCTTTACAACTCAACATAACGTATAGGACACAAAGTGCTCGAGGAACTCAGTCAGGCAGCAGCAAGAAGGGTCTCGACCCGAAACGTCACCCATTCCTTCTCTCCAGTGATGCTGCCTGTCCCGCTGAGTTACTCCGGCATTTTGTGTCTATCTGTGGTTTTAACCAGCATCTGCAGTTCCTTCCTACACATCTCTGAACAACATGGATAGATGACATTTCTGATCGGGACTCTTCTTCAACTGGTTGTAAGGGGGGGGTCGGGGGAGGGGGCAGTGGGGGGAGGTTAGTTTAGATTAGTTTAGAAATACAGTGCGGAAACAGACCCTTTGCCTACTGAGTCCACACCGACCAGCGATCCCCGCACACTAACACTATCCTACACACACTAGGGACAATTTACACTTATACCAAGCCAATTTACCTACAAACCTGCACGGCTTTAGAGTGTGGGAGGAAACTGAAGATCTCGGAGAAAACCCACGAGGGTCACGGGGAGAAGGTACAAACTCCGTACAGACAGGGTCGGTAGTCGGGATAGAACCCGGAACTCCGGCGCTGTATTCGCTGTAAGGCAGCAACTCTACCGCTGCGCCACCGTTAAGAGACTGTAGGTGACCATGTGATGGACCAAGACATTAGGATCACTGAATTCTTGATGATTTGCCATGTCCAGTATTAGCTTTTAAAACATTTTATTTTGGCTCAACAGTTATACAGCAACAGAGCAAAGCATTGAAATATCTGCAGACCTCAACTAAAATCAAACATATCATTATTAACAAAGTAAAAAAGCAAAAGAATTATAACTAAAAGCCTAAAGACTGATCGCAATTACTGATAACAGTCACTGGATTTTCGAATGAAAACCTTTACAAAGAGGTTGAAACACGGACTTCCTTATCTATAGAGGCTGACAAAGGCTGGGAATAGCATATTTGTATCATTGAAGGGATTATTGTTCACAGAACTAGTCTGAAGAAGGGTCTCGACTCGAAACATAGAAACATAGAAAATAGGTGCAGGAGTAGGCCATTCGGCCCTTCGAGCCTGCACTGCCATTCAATATGATCATGGCTGATCATCCAACTCAGTATCCCATCCCTGCCTTCTCTCCATACCCCCTGATCCCTTTAGCCACAAGGGCCACATCTAACTCCCTCTTAAATATAGCCAATGAACTGGCCTCAACTACCTTCTGTGGCAGAGAATTCCAGAGATTCACCACTCTCTGTGTGAAAAAGGTTTTCCTCATCTCGGTCCTAAAAGATTTCCCCCTTATCCTTAAACTGTGACCCCTTGTTCTGGACTTCCCCAACATCGGGAACAATCTTCCTGCATCTAGCCTGTCCAACCCCTTAAGAATTTTGTAAGTTTCTATAAGATCCCCCTTCAATCTTCTAAATTCTAGCGAGTACAAACCGAGTCTATCCAGTCTTTCTTCATATGAAAGTCCTGACATCCCAGGAATCAGTCTGGTGAACCTTCTCTGTACTCCCTCTATTGCAAGAATGTCTTTCCTCAGATTAGGAGACCAAAACTGTACGCAATACTCCAGGTGTGGTCTCACCAAGACCCTGTACAACTGCAGTAGAACCTCCCTGCTCCTATACTCAAATCATTTTGCTATGAATGCTATGAAACATCACCCATGCCCTCTCCAGAGATGCTGCCTGTCCCGCTGAGTTACTCCAGCATTTGTGTCTATATGCAGTTCCTTCCTACACATTGTTTACAGTACTCTCTAGGTTATTATCAGCAGTAATTTAGAGTATAGGAGCAGTGTAGTATAGGAGCAGATGTGAGTATAGGAGCAGGGAGGTTCTACTGCAGTTGTACAGGGTCTTGGTGAGACCACACCTGGAGTATTGCGTACAGTTTTGGTCTCCTAATCTGAGGAAGGACATTCTTGCCGTAGAGGGAGTACAGAGAAGGTTCACCAGACTGATTCCTGGGATGTCAGGACTTTCATATGAAGAACGACTGGATAGACTCGATTTGTACTCGCTAGAATTTACAAGATTGAGGGGGGATCTTATAGAAACGTACAAAATTCTTAAGGGTAGATGCAGGAAGATTGTTCCCGATGTTGGGGAAGTCCAGAACAAGGGGTCACAGTTTAAGGACAAGGGGGAAATCTTTTAGGAAAACATTTTTCACACAGAGAGTGGTGAATCTCTGGAATTCTCTGCCACAGAAGGTAGTTGAGGCCAGTTCATTGGCTATATTTAAGAGGGAGTTAGATGTGGCTAAAGGGATCAGGGGGTATGGAGAGAAGGCAGGTACGGGATACTGAGTTGGATGATCAGCCATGATCATATTGAATGGCGGTGCAGGCTCGAAGGGCCGAATGGCCTACTCCTGCACTTATCTTCTATGTTTCTATGTTTCTATTGTGTTCAGCAGACCCATTGTCTAGCAGTTAACGGCATTTTTAAATAAATTGACCCCATCAATTTTAATTTAGTTTTTAGTTTTCAGATTCAGATTCAAATGTTATTGTCACTGTGCAGTGTGCAAATACAGAGACAATGAAATGCAGTTAGACCAGTGGTTCACAACTTTTTTTAGCTCATGGCTCCCTTGGGATCTTTTAATTTTTCTGTGACCCCCCCTCCCTGACATTTTTAGCAGAAAAAAAACTTTCAATATTATAATACCTTCCATAAAAATATCAGTGTCTATTCTCTTATTCAGCACATATATTATCTTTTATTCTATTCCACAAACATCAAAAATATTTTGTGGGTTCAATAAAATAACCATTTATAATCATACATTAAAAATATATTTCAACAACATAGATTTAAATTTATTAGAACTGAAATTTAGGAGGCAACGGGTGGTAGCTCTGTGGCCCCCTTCATTGAACCTGTGGCCCCCCTGAAATTTGCCATGGCCCCAGGTTGGGTATCACTGCAGTAGACAACGAAATGCAGGGATATAGGGAAGAAACAGGCCCTTTGGCCCATGGAGTCCATGCTGGCCATCGATCCCCGCACACTAATGCAATCCTACACACACTGGGGACAATTTACAACTTTACCGAAGCCAATTAACCTACAAACCTGTACGTCTTTGGAGTGCGGGAGGAAACTGGATATCCTGGGGAGAACCACGGGGAGAACGCACAAGTGTGTAGGTATAGTGTGAGTGTATGGGGCGATCGATGGACTCTGCACAGGCAGCACCCGTAGTCGGGATCGAACCCGGGCCTCTGGCGCCGTGTCCCGGACTAGATTAACTTCATCAATTCTCTGCAAGACACTCATCCCATCAATTGCTTGCAAGCCCAATACAGACAGCGCCATTAATACATTTACAGCACATTTTACAGCAAATAGCTCCCTCATGGTTATTTTGTGAATGGTTGCAATGTTTCCCCTGTCTGACGGGGTAAATGCTCGGACATCACGGGGTTAATGCTTTTGGACAAGTTTACGTTGACTCCATTCAAAGTATCCCATCTTGTAAACAGGATGCCTGCACTCTAGGCATTTCCTCCCCATTTGCGACATTACTGTAGAAAAACAAGACAAAAGCAGAATTTAAAAAAAATTGCAGAAACAATTTTGATTTGCACGCAGTGGTCTGGTTGTAGAGTTTCTGCCTCGCAGAGCCAGTTCGATCCTGACTACGGTGTTTTGTCTGCACGGAGTTTGAACGTTCTCCACGTGACCCGCGTGGGTTTTCTGCGGGTGCTCCGGTTTCCTCCCACACTCCAAAGACGCACAGGATTGTCGGTTAATTGGCTTCGGAAAAATTGTAAATTGTCCCTAATGTGTGTAGGACAATTTATGGTAAAAACTGTTTAAAAAATTGTCCCTCGTCCATGTTCATACGTTCTAGCAGCAGAATTAGGCCATTCTGCCCATCAAGTCTACTCCGCCATTCAATCATGGCTGATCCATCTCTCCCTCGTAACCCCATTCCCCTGCCTTCTCCCCATAACCCCTGACACCCGTACTAATCAAGAATCTCTGCCCTAAAAATATCCATTGATTGTCTCCACAGCCTTCTGTGGCAAAAAATTCCACAGGTTCACCACCCTCTGACTAAAGAAATTCCTCCTCATCTCCTTTCTCATGGAACATCCTTTAATTCTGAGGCTGTGCCCTCTGGTCCTAGACTCTCCCACGAGTGGATACATTCACCACCCTCTTGACTAAAGAAATTCCTCCTCATCTCCTTTCTAACGTGACCTCCTTTCATTCTGGGGCTGTGGCCTAGTGTGTTGGATAGTGCGAGTGTATGGGGCGATCGATGGACTCGTTGGGCTTGAGGACCTGTTTCTACATTGTATCTTTAAAGTCCAAACAAGCTTGGAAATTGTGCAGCGTTTGCAAGGTACTTTCAAGGACATGCATTTGGAAACCTTCAAAATATTTGTAAATCTCTTCCCTCCCTCCCTCCCCCACAACCATGTTTACTGACAACAGTGCATATTGGCATGTGTACTGACAACAAAACAATTACATTATTACTTACAGCCCATAACAAACAGCCCCTAATTTGAGGAAGGACATTCTTGCTATTGAGGGAGTGCAGCGTAGGTTTACAAGGTTAATTCCTGGGATGGCGGGACTGTCAAATGCTGAGAGAATGGAACGGCTGGGCTTGTACACTCTGGAGTTTAGAAGAATGAGAGGTGATCTTATTCAAACATATAAGACCATTAAGGGTTTGGACACGCTAGAGGCAGGAAACATGTTCCCGATGTTGGGGGAGTCCAGAACCAGGGTCTACATTTTAAGAATAAGGGGTGAGCCATTTAGAACGGAGGTGAGGAGAAACACTTTTTCTCACAGAGAGTTGTGAGTCTGTGGAATTCTCTGCCATAGAGGGCGGTGGAGGCCGGTTTTCTGGGTACTTTCAAGAGAGAGCTAGATAGGGCTCTTAAAGATAGCGGAGTCAGGGGATATGGGGTGAAGGCAGGAACGGGGTACTGATTAGGGATGATCTCTACAACATTCGTAATGGGTTGAACAGGCTAGATGCAAGAAGATTGTTCCCGATGTTGGGGAAGTCCAGAACAAGGGGTCACAGTTTAAGGATAAGGGGGAAATCATTTAGGACCGAAATGAGAAAACCATTTTCACATTACTAATTGAGAATCTGGGACGAGTGCAGATGGGACATCTAAGTCGGCATGGGCAAGTTAGGCCGAAGGACCCGTCTCCACACTCCATGACTCTCTGATCCTATCCATGTTCTCCAGAGATGCTGCCTGACCCGCTGAGTTACTCCGGCACTTTGTGTCCTTTTTTGTAAAGCAGCATCTGCAGTTCCTTGTTTCGCCAAAGCATCATAATTTGGCATCATTCATGTTCAAGAAGGAACTGCAGATGCTGGAAAATCAAAGGTAGATAAAATTGCTGGAGAAACTCAGCGGGTGCAGCAGCATCTATGGAGCGAAGGAAATAGTTTCGTCTCGGGCTGAAACCCTTCTTCAGAGATGCTGCCACGTAATTTGGCATCAGTACTGTCAACACATACCTTGAGATTCCCACGCCTTGATCTTGCATTTCATTCAGTGGTATGGCCTTAAAATAAAATAACCATGTTTAGTTCAATTACATTTCTCATCCGTATGAGTCCGTGCCGACCAGCGATCCCCGCACACTAACACTATCCTACACACTTTTCCACATCCTTTCACACAAGTGTATGGAAAAGCTGCCAGGGGAGGTAGTTGAGGCAGGGAATATCCCAACGTTTAAGCACCCGGAGAAAATCCTAATCTGAGGAAAGACATTCTTGCCATAGAGGGAGTACAGAGAAGGTTCACCAGACTGATTCCTGGGATGGCAGGACTTTCATATGAAGAAAGACTGGATAGACTCGGTTTATACTCACTAGAATTTAGAAGATTGAGGGGAGATCTTATAGAAACTTACAAAATACTTAAGGGGTTGGACAGGCTAGATGCAGGAAGATTATTCCCGATGTTGGGGAAGTCCAGAACAAGGGGTCACAGTTTAAGGATAAGGGGGAAATCTTTTAGGACCGAGATGAGAAAAACATTTTTCACACAGAGAGTGGTGAATCTCTGGAATTCTCTGCCACAGAAGGTAGTTCAGGCCAGTTCATTGGCTATATTTAAGAGGGAGTTAGATGTGGCTCTTGTGGCTAAAGGGATCAGGGGGTATGGAGAGAAGGCAGATACAGGATACTGAGTTGGATGATCAGCCATGATCATATTGAATGGTGGTGCAGGCTCGAAGTGCCGATGGCCTACTCCTGCACCTATTTTCTATGTTTCTATGTTTCTAAGTGTATGGAACAAGCTGCCAGGGGAGGTAGTTGAGGCAGGGACTATCCCAACGTTCAAGAAACAGTTTGACAGGTACATGTTTAGGATAATTTTGGAGGAATATGGGCCAAATGCAGGCAGGTGTAGCTGGGACATGTTGGCCGGTGTGGGCAAGTTGGGCCGAAGGGCCTGTTTCCACACTGTATCACTCTGACTAGGGACAATTCACAATTTCACCAAAAGCAATTAACCTAAAAACCTGCACGTCTTTGGAGTGTGGGAGGAAACCGGAGCACCCTGGAGAAAACCCACGCAGGTCACAGGGAGAACGTGCAAACTCCGTACAGACAGCACCCATAGTCAGGATCGAACCCGGGTCTGTGGCGCTGTGAGGCAGCAACTCTACCGCTGCGCCACCCTGCCGCCCCTTTCTTATAATCTTTCTTAAGATTATGCTACTTTCTAATTTATGATTACAAAATATGAATTAATAAACAAGTTCCAAAGAATTGGAATCCGTGATTGAAACTGGAATCGTTGGGATTGCAGAGTAGGAGTGTAATGATGGGGAGGAGAAGGAACAAGGAAACACTAATGGAAATGTCAGATGAGTCAGTTTATTTTGACGATAGACATGGGAGGGACACAATCTTTAATTGCATCTATTTTAATAGACAAAAGATAATAGACAATAGGTCCAGGAGTAGGCCATTCGACCCTTCGAGCCAGCACCGGCATTCAATGTGATCATGGCTGATCATCCCCAATCAGTACCCCGTTTCTGCCTTCTCCCCATAACCCGACTCCGCTATCTTTAAGAGCCCTATCTAGCTCTCTCTTGAAAGTATCCAGAGAACCGGCCTCCACCGCCCTCTGAGGCAGAGAATTCCACACACTCACAAAGTGTTTTCTCGTCTCCGTTCTAAATGGCTTACCCCTTATTCTTAAACTGTGTGGCCTCTGGTTCTGGACTCCCCTTTAATGCAGGGATTGCATCCATCAGGTCTACTCCGCCATTCAATTATGGCTGATCTTTCTTTCTCTCCGAACCTCATTCTCCTGCCTTCTCCTCATTACCCCGGACACATTGAAGGTGGAGGTGGCAAAGTTGTCTCACACAACAGTACATTATAGGGGCGCAGCGGTAGAGTTGCTGCCTCACAGCGCCAGAGACCCGAGTTCGATCCTGACTCTGGGTGCTGTCTATACGGAGTTTGTACATCCTCCCTGTGACCTGCGTGGGTTTTCTCCGGGTGCTCCGGTTTCCTCCCACACTCCAAAGACGTGCAGGTTTGTGGATTGGTTGGCTTGGTATAAATATAAATTGTCCCCAGAGATTAGTTTAGTTTAGTTTAGTTTAGTTTAGTTTAGAGATACAGCACTGAAACAGGCCCTTCGACCGACCGAGTCCGCGCCGACCAACAACCCCCGCATGTTAACACTATCCTACACACACACTAGGGACAATTTGCACATACACCAAGCCAATTAACCCACACACCTGTACGTCTTTGTATAACCTTATAACCATATAACCATATAACAATTACAGCACGGAAACAGGCCATCTTGGCCCTTCTAGTCCGTGCCGAACACTTATTCTCCCCTAGTCCCATCTACCTGCACTCAGACCATAACCCTCCATTCCTTTCCCGTCCATATACCTATCCAATTTATTTTTAAATGATAAAATCGAACCTGCCTCCACCACTTCCACTGGAAGCTCATTCCACACAGCTACCACTCTCTGAGTAAAGAAGTTCCCCCTCATGTTACCCCTAAACTTCTGTCCCTTAATTCTCAAGTCATGTCCTCTTGTTTGAATCTTCCCTACTCTCAGTGGGAAAAGCTTATCCACGTCAACTCTGTCTATCCCTCTCATCAATTTAAAGACCTCTATCAAGTCCCTCCTTAACCTTCTGCGCTCCAAAGAATAAAGAATAAAGAATAAAGTGTGGGAGGAAACCGAAGATCTCGGAAAAAAAACCACGCAGGTCACGTGGAGAACGTACAAACTCCGTACAGACAGCGCCCGTGGTCAGGATTGAACCGGGGTCTCCAGCGCTGCAAGCGTTGTAAGGTGGCAACTCTACCGCTGTACCGCTGTGTGTAGGATAGTGATAATGTGTGGGGGTCGCTGGTCAGCACGGACCCGGGGAGCCGAAGGGCCTGTTTCCGCACTGTATCTCTAAACTATTCAATTGAACTGATGGCGTTAATTAACAGATGGGACATGATTGCTACGGGGAAAACATGATGGAAAAATCGCTGAACAGGAACGTCCACATTCCAGCATAAAGAATGTCTGGCTATGAAAAGGAGATAAAAATAGCATCACAATATTAATCATGGGGCCCATTTAAGGGGGAATTCTGTCCGAGTCATTTAGTTTAGTTTAGTTTAGAGATACAGCGCGGAAACAGGCCCTTCGGCCCACCGAGTCCGCACCGACCAGTGAACCCTGCACACTAACGCTATCCTAAACACACACACAATTTGCGTACAGTTTTGGTCTCCTAATCTGAGGAAAGACATTCTTGCCATAGAGGGAGTACAGAGAAGGTTCACCAGACTGATTCCTGGGATGGCAGGACTTTCATATGAAGAAAGACTGGATAGACTCGGCTTGTACTCGCTGGAATTCAGAAGATTGAGGGGGGATCTTATAGAAACTTACAAAATTCTTAAGGGGTTGGACGGGCTAGATGCAGGAAGATTATTCCCGATGTTGGGGAAGTCCCGAACTAGGGGTCACAGTTTAAGGATAAGAGGGAAATCTTTTAGGACCGAGATGAGAAAATCATTTTTTACACAGAGAGTGGTGAATCTGTGGAATTCTCTGCCACAGAAGGTAGTTGAGGCCAGTTCATTAAATTTCTTTATTTATATATAGCACATTTTTAGTCAACTTGCATTGACCCCAAAGTGCTTCACATAATTACATCCACACACACAGGCAAAGGTGGGTGAAGTGTCTTGCCCAAGGACACAACGACAGTATGCACTCCAAGCGGGATTCGAACCAGCTACCTTCCGGTTGCCAGCCGAACACTTAGCCCATTGTGCCATCTGTCATCCCTGCCATTGTGCCATCCCATTGGCTATATTTAAGAGGGAGTGAGATGTGGCTCTTGTGGCTAAAGGGATCAGGGGGTTTGGAGAGAAGGCAGGGATGGGATACTGAGTTGGATGATCAGCCATGATCATATTGAATGGCGGTGCGGGCTCGAAGGGCCGAATGGCCTACTCCTGCACCTATTGTCTATGTTTCTATGTTTCTAATTTGTACTTACACCAAGCCAATTAACCTACATACCTGTACGTCTTTGGAGTGTGGGAGGAAACAGAAGATCTCGGTGAAAACCCACGCAGGTCATGCGGTGAACGTGCAAACTCCGTACAGACAGCACCCGTAGTCGGGATGGAACCCAGGTCTCCAGCGCTGCAAGCGTTGTAAGGCAGCAACACTACCGCTGCGACACCGTGGCCGCCCTTAAGGGGATTTGAACTAAATTTTAGAGCAAATGACTAAGTGTGTGTCACAAGGTTTATGGAGTTGACTTTTACAGTGTGGAAACTGGCTCGTTGTAGCCAACTTGCCCACACCGGCCCACACCGGCCCAATAGTCCCACCTGTCTGCATTTGGCTCATATCCCTCCAAACCTGACCTATCCATGTACAACGTACAGAGTATCGTGTACTGTTCTGCCCGCCATTTTGTAGGAAAGATGTTGTCATAGAAACATAGAAAATAGGTGCAGGAGGAGGCCATTCGGCTAGCACCGCCATTCATTTTGATCATGGCTGATCGTCCCCTATCAATAACCCGTGCCTGCCTTCTCCCCATATCCCTTGACTCCACTAGCCCCTAGAGCTCTATCTAACTCTCTCTTAAATCCATCCAGTGATTTGGCCTCCACTGCCCTCTGTGGCAGGGAATTCCACAAACTCACAAATCTCTGGGAGAAAAGGTTTTTTCTCACCACAGTCTTAAATGACCTCCTCTTTATTCTAAGACTGTGGCCCCTGGTTCTGGACTCGCCCAACATTGGGAACATTTTTCCTGCATCTAGGTTGTCCAGTCCTTTTATAATTTTATATGTTTCTATAAGATCCCCCTCATCCATCTAAACTCCAGTGAATACAAGCCTAGTCTTTTCAATCTTTCCTCACATGACAGTCCCGCCATCCCAGGGATCAATCTCGTGAACCTACGCTGCACTGCCTCAATCACAAGGATGTCCTTCCTCAAATTAGGAGACCAAAACTGTACACAATACTCCAGGTGTGGTCTCATCAGAGCCCTATACAAGTATATATTTGCCAAACTGGAAAGGGTACAGTGAAGATTTACAAGGATGTTGCCAGGACTAGAGGGTTTGAGCTATAGAGAGAGGTTGAGTAGGCTTGGAGCGCAGGAGGATGAGGGGGTGATCTTATAGAGGTGTACAAAATCATGAGAGGAATAGATCGGGTAGAGTCTCTTGCCCAGAGTAGGGGAATCAAGGACCAGACGACATAGGTTTAAGGTGAAAGGAAAAAGATTTAATAGGAATCTGAGGGGCAACCTTTTCACACAAAGGGTGGTGGGTGTATGGAACAAGCTGCCAGAGGAGGTAGTTGAGGCTGGGATTATCCCAACATTTAAGAATCAATTAGACAGGTACATGGATAGGACAGGTTTGGAGGGATATGTGCCAAACACAGGCAGGTGGGACTAGTGTAGCTGGGACATGTTGGCCGGTGTGGGCAAGTTGGGCCTGTGTCCACTGTATCACTCTATGACTAGTGTAGCTGGGACATGTTGGCCGGTGTGGGCAAGTCGGGCCTGTGTCCACTGTATCACTCTATGACTAGTGTAGCTGGGACATGTTGGCCGGTGTGGGCAAGTTGGGCCTGTTTCCACACTGTATCACTCTATGACTAGTGTAGCTGGGACATGTTGGCCGGTGTGGGCAAGTTGGGCCTGTTTCCACACTGTATCACTCTATGACTCTATGAATCTATGTCCAAACTCCACACAGACAGCACCCGTAGTCGGGATCGATCCCGTGAGGCTGCAACTTTACCACTGCGCCACAGTACCACATTCTCTAACCACAGTTGTGATTCCCCATTGCATAACTTGGACTAATGCCAATGTTTCTACTTTCCCTTTACTGCTGTTACTCACACAGTCTTGCTGTTCATTTCGTACCTCTTGCTTTGTTTTCATTTGCTGCTTGTGTTTCGTATCTGTGGACCAGACCACATGACAAGTTGTAAAAACATAGAAATGCAGATACAGGCTCATACAGAAGACAAACACGAGTCATCAGGTCATAAGTGATAGGAGCAGAATTAGGCCATTCAGCCCATCATATCTACCCCGCCATTCAATCGTGGCCGAGTTTGAAGAAGGGTTTCGGCCCGAAACGTTGCTTATTTCCTTCGCTCCATAGATGCTGCTGCACCCGCTGAGTTTCTCCAGCATTTTTGTGTACCTTCGATTTTCCAGCATCTGCAGTTCCTTCTTAAACAATTGTGGCTGATCTATCTCTCCCTCCTAACCCCATTCTCCTGCCTTCTCCCCATGACTCCTGACACCCATTCTAATCAAGAATCTATCTATCTCTGCCTTAAATATATCCACTCACTTGGCCTCCACAGCCTTCTGTGGCAAAGAATTCCACAGTTTCACCACCCTCTGACTAAAGACATTTCTCCTCATCTCCTTCCTAAAGGCTGGCAGTATCATCAAGGACCCACACCATCCTGGCCACACACTCATCTCCCCGCTACCTTCAGGTAGAAGGTACAGGAGCCTGAAGACTGCAATAACCAGGTTCAGGAATAGCTACTTCCCCACAGCCATCAGGCTATTAAACCTGGCTCGGACAAAACTCTGATTATTAATAACCCATTATCTGTTATTTGCACTTTATCAGTTTATTTATTCATGTGTGTATATATTTATATTATGGTATATGGACACATTTATCTGTTTTGTAGTAAATGTCTACTATGTTCTGTTGTGCTGAAGCAAAGCAAGAATTTCATTGTCCTATACAGGGACACATGACAATAAACTCACTTGAACTTGAATGTCCTTCAATTCTGAGGCTGTGACTTCTAGGCCTAGACTCTCCCATTAGAGAAAACATCCTCTCCACATCCACTCTATCCAAGCCTTTCACTATTCGGTACGTTTCAATGAGGTCCCCTCTCATTCTGATAAACTCCAGCGAGTACAGACCCAGTGCCAACAAACGCTCATCGTAGGTGCTGTCTGTATGGAGTTTGCACGTTTCCCCCATGACCTGCATGGGTTTTCTGTGAGTGCTTCGGTTTCCTTCCACACTCCAAAGCTTTTCACTGTACCTCAGTACACGTGACAATATATTAGACTGTAAACTGTAGACGTAGGTTAATTGGTTTGGTTTAATGTAAAATTGTCCCTAGTGTGTGTAGGATAGTGATAGTGTGCGTGGATCGCTGGTCGGCACGGGGTCAGTGTGCCAAAGGGCCTGTTTCCACGCTGTATCGTTAAGCTAAACAAAGCTAACAATTTCCTCATACCACAGTCTGAATTCTCTGCATGCAAAAACATGTACCTAGAATTACCAGTTTTGTGTGGAACCTCCTTGTGCATTTGAACAAAGGTTTACATTAGTCAGTGAAAAAAAGAGCTATTTGTTGCATCGTGATTTGAATGCAGTTATTATGGTATCACAAACTACACACAGATGAGGAAAGTGCCGACATTTGTACTGGCCAGGCATAGTGGTTTGAAAACTAATAAATCTGCAATAAAAAACTTGATATGCTGTTATTAGATTGAGAAAAAAAGGCTATCTGATTTCATAGAGACATCGCCATTGAGCGATACAGTGTGGAAACATGCCCTTCGTCCCAACTTCCCACACCTACCAACATGACCCACCTACACTAGTCCCACCTGCCTGTGTTTGGTCCATATCCCTCCAAACTTGTCTTATCCATGTACTTATCGAACTGTTTCTTAAACGTTGGGATAGTCCCAGCCTCAACTATCTTATCCAGCAGCTCATTCCATACACCCACCACCCTTTGTGTGAAAAAGTCACCCCTCAGATTCCTATTAAATCATTTTCCCTTCACCTTAAACCTATGTCCTCTGGTCCTCGATTCCCCTACTCTGGGCAAGAGACTCTGTGCATCTACCCAATCTATTCCTCTCATGATTATATACACACAAGTGTAAGATCATCCCTCATCCTCCTGTGCTCCAATGAATGGAGTTCCAGCCTGCTCAACCTATCCCTCTAGACATTCTTGACATAGAAAATAAGTGCAGGAGTAGGCCATTTGGCCCCTCGAGCCACATTAATAGCAAAAGGATTTGAGTATAGGAGCAGGGAGGTTCTACTGCAGTTGTACAGGGTCTTGGTGAGACCACACCTGGAGTATTGCGTACAGTTTTGGTCTCCTAATCTGTGGAAGGACATTCTTGCCATAGAAGGAGTACAGAGAAGGTTCACCAGACTGATTCCTGGGATGTCAGGACTTTCATATGAAGAAAGACTGGATAGACTCGGCTTGTACTCGCTAGAATTTAGAAGATTGAGGGGGGATCTTATAGAAACTTACAAAATTCTTAAGGGGTTGGACAGGCTGGATGCAGGAAGATTGTTCCCGATGTTGGGGAAGTCCAGAACAAGGGATCACACACTTTAAGGATAAGGGGGAAGTCTTTTAGGACCGAGATGAGAAAAAAAAATTCACACAGAGAGTGTTGAATCTGTGGAATTCTCTGCCACAGAAGGTAGTTGAGGCCAGTTCATTGGCTATATTTAAGAGGGAGTTAGATGTGGCCCTTATGGCTAAAGGGATCAGGGGGTATGGAGAGAAGGCAGGTATGGGATACTGAGTTGGATGATCAGGCATGATCATATTGAATGGCGGTGCAGGCTCGAAGGACCGAATGGCCTCGTAAATCTCCCCTGAACCCTTTCCAGCTTGACAATATCTTTCCTATAACACGGTGCCCAGAACTGAACTCAAGACTCTAAATGCGGCCTCACCAACATCTGATACAACTGCAACATGACCTCCCGACTTCTACAGCCAATACTCAGGCTAGATCTTTTTAATCTGATTACTAATTAGAGCCAATGCATTGTTAGCGTTCATTTTGAGAACACTAGAATACAAAAGCAAGGATAAAATGCCAAAGGTTTATAAGGCTGCATTTGGAGTATTGTGAGCTGTTCCGTGGCACCATATCCGAGGAAGGATGTGCTGGCCTTGTATAGGGCCCATAGGAAGTCTAAGAATCTGCCTCTCCCACTGAGTTCCTCTCCGAAATTGTTTTTCTTTGCTTGGGAATTTCAATATTTTGATTGTAGCTTAGTAAGCAAGTTGGATTCTGTCCAAGATTAAGATCAGTAAAAATATTCAAGAGTTCCTCTGATCTGTAACTATTCACTATTCTTCACTATAACTTCACTATTTTGGTAGCAGCATTTCATTGTTCAGCATTAACTAGGCAACTCATTCTCCTCCCCAGCTAATCTCTGCTGTGGGGTTCCACAAGGTTCCATCCTTGGCCCCATTCTCTTCCCCCTGTATATGATCCCCTTAGGCCAAGTCATTGAAAGGCACGGCATTTCCTTCCATTGCTACGTAGACGATACCCAACTCTATCTCCCCCTGAAGCCCAAAAACCAATCAAATCTGCTTAACCTTACCCACTGCCTCGAGGATATAAAATGTTGGATGGCCCAGAACTTCCTCCAACTAAACGAGAGTAAGTCTGAGGTCATCCTTCTCGGCCCCTCGGACTCAATCAAAATGATAGCAGGCAGCCTTGGAAGCCTTACCCCATGACTCAAACCTCACGTCAAAAACCTTGGCGTGATATTTGACTCAGCACTGAAATTTGACAAACAAATCAATGTCGTGGTAAAAGCTAGTTTCTTTCAGCTTCGGACGATAGCTAAAATAAAACAATTCCTCCAGTTTGATGACCTGGAAAAGATCATCCACACATTCATCTCCTCCCGCCTAGATTACTGCAACTCTCTTTATACTGGCATCAGCCAATCTTCCCTGTCCCGCCTGCAACTGGTCCAAAACGCCGCAGTGTGCGAGACTCCTGACGGGCACCCGAAAAAGGGACCACATCACCCCGATCCTGGCCTCTCTCCACTGGCTCCCTGTGCGGTTCCGTATACATTTCAAGACCCTCCTCCACGTCTACAAAGCCCTCAATGGGCTTGCCCCCACCTACATAAAAAGTCTTCTCACCCACCACTCCACCTCCAGGCCCCTCAGATCGGCCGACTTGGGGTTGCTGAATATCCCACGGTCTAGGCATAAGCTTAGGGGTGACCGTGCCTTTGCGGTTGCAGCCCCTAGACTGTGGAACAGCAGCATCCCCCTTCCCATCAGAACTGCCCCCTCCATCGACTCCTTTAAGTCAAGACTAAAGACTTATCTATACTCCCAAGCCTTTCCTGACGTCCACTGAGCGAGGGCTACATTTATATGTATGTAATTTGTTTGTTTATACTATTCTTATAACAAATGTAAAGCACTTTGGCCAACGAGAGTTGTTATTTAAATGTGCTATATAAATAAATGTGACTTGACTTGACTAACTAACAACTACAAAACTGTTCATATCCATATGTCAACAAAATCCAGTGGTCATTGTACTAAAAATGACCTGCAAATGCTGGTTTATACTGAAGGTAGACACAAAACGCTGGACTAACTCAGAGGGTCTGGCAGCATCTCTGGATAACATGGATAGGTGACGTTTTGGGTCAGGACCGGGTCTGAAGAAGGGTCCCGACCCAAAACGTCACCTGTCCGTATTACATAGAAACAGAAACATGGAAAACAGGTGCAGGATTAGGCCATTCGGCCCTTCGAGCCAGCACCGCCATTCAATATGATCATGGCTGATCATCCACAATCAGTACCCCGTTCCTGCTTTCTCCCCCATATCCCTTGATTCTGTTAGCCCTGAGAGATAAATCTAACCCTCTCTTGAAAACAATTATCAATTTAAAACCTGCAAGGGCACAGAGGCTGACAGAAGTGCTGGAGAAACTCCACTGAAGAAGGGTCCCGACTAGAAACGTCACCTGTCCATGTTCTCCACAGATGCTGCCTGAACCACTGAGTTAGTCCAGTATGTCATGTCTAAATATGTAAAGATAAAAACATAGAAAATAGGTGCAGGAGTAGGCCATTCGGCCCTTCGAGCCTGCACCGCCATTCAATATGATCATGGCTGATCATCCAACTCAGTATCCCACACCTGCCTTCTCTCCATACCCCCTGATCTCTTTAGCCACAAGGGCCACATCTAACTCCCTCTTAAATATAGCCAATGAACTGGCCTCAACTACCTTCTGTGGCAGAGAATTCCACAGATTCACCACTCTGTGTAAAAAATGTTTTCCTCATCTCGGTCCTAAAGGATTTCCCCCTTATCCTTAAACTGTGACCCCTTGTACTGGACTTCCCCAACATCGGGAACAATCTTCCTGCATCTAGCCTGTCCAACCCCCCGAAGAATTTTGTAAGTTTCTATAAGATCCCCCCTCAATCTTCTAAATTCTAGCGAGTACAAGCCGAGTCTATCCAGTCTTTCTTCATATGAAAGTCCTGACAACCCAGGAATCAGTCTGGTGAACCTTCGCTGTACTCCCTCTATGGCAAGAAAGAGACTTTCTCATCAAGACTTTGTGTCCTCTAAAGATGGACACAAAGTGCAGGAATAATTCAGCGGGTCAGGCAGCATCTCTGGAGAAAAAGGATGGGCGACGTTTCTGGTCGGGACCCTTCTTCAGTTCGACTCAAAATGTCGGCCACCTTTTTCCTCAGAGATGCCGCCTGACTCGCTGGGTTACTCCATCACTTTGTGTGTAACTTTGGTATAAACCAGCATCTGCAGTCTTTTGTTTCCACCTTATGTCGTGCGTTTTAGTTTATTTATAGTGCGGAAACAGGCCCTTTGGCCCACCGAGTCTGTGCCGACCAGCGATCCCCGCACATTAACACTATCTTTTGTTTCATAGCATTATCCTCTCCCTACCATGCATCAATCAATAGACAATAGACAACAGGTGCAGGAGTAGGCCATTCGGCCCTTCGAGCCTGCACCGCCATTCAATGTGATCATGGCTGATCATCCCCAATCAGTACCCCATTCCTGCCTTCGCCCCATATCCCCTGACTCCACTATTTTTAAGAGCCCTATCTAGCTCTCTTGAAAGCATCCAGAGAACCTGCCTCCACCGCCCTCTGTGGCAGAGAATTCCACAGACTCACAACTCTCTGGGTGAAAACGATTTCCCTCATCTCCATTCTAAATGGCTTACCCCTTATTCTTAAACTGTGACCCCTGGTCCTGGACTCCCCCAACATCGGGAACATGTTTCCTGCCTTCAGCGTGTCCAATCCCTTAATAACCTTATATGTTTCAATAAGACCCCCATCATCCTAAATTCCAGAGTATACAAGCCCAGCCGCTCCATTCTATCAACATATGACGGTCCTGCCATCCTGGGAATTAACCTAGTAAACCTATGCTGCACTCCCTCAATAGGGAGGTTTCACGGCAGTCGGGTCACGACCCATGACCCGTACTGTTGCTACGCTACTCCAAGTGGAGTACACGCGATGAACTGCAGGTAGGCACTTACCATTGTTTCCAGCGTAGCGGGCCCGTTAAAACCCGCTGAAATTGTCAATTTTTGCGCTGTAAATAATTATGGAAATCGGGATAAGCGTGAGAGATATTTAGCCTACTTCAGAATTCCAAAAGTGAGGAGAAATGATGGTAGATAGAAGCGAGAGCTGAAGGGACAACAACAGCCAGAGTGCTTGGCGAACATTGGCCGTTTGCTCACTGCATTTCATCAACTAAGGCATTATTTGTGTTTTTTCTTGATTCCTTTGGCGTCTAAAAAGTTTCAGAAGTGATAAATCTGGCTGTAAATTTTTTAAATCGCCCATGGTTCTCAAGTGGGTTTTTACATACAAAATGAAAACGCATCTGAAGAAAAATTTACAGCCAGATTTATCACTTCTGAGACTTTTTAGATACCAAAGGAATCAAGAAAAAACACAAATAATGCCTTACTGTTGATGAAATGCAGTGAGCAAACGCGATAATTCCCAATATTTTCAATTCTGATATCTGCACGGCCAATGTTTACCAAGCACTTTAGCTGCTGTAGTCCCTTCAGCTCTCGCTCCCCTATTCCTTCATTTCGCTTCACGTTTGGAATTCTAAAGTTGGGTCCATGTCTCTCACACTTACCCCGACTTACACAATTTTTTTCAGCGCAAAAATTCAAAATTTTGGCGGTTTTTAACCGGTAGGAAAGTTCGCGTTTCTTGCATTAATAACATATACCGGAAGTGACGGATGTCCTCCAGATGGATTGAGCGGCAACCCCTATGACCCAGTGACCTTACGTGCAACCCCCCTATAGCTAGAATGTCCTTCCTCAAATTTGGAAACCAAACAGGCGTCACTGACTAGCTGAGTATTACCATCTTCTGCTTTTGTTTCAAAATTCCAGCATCTACAATTTTCAGTTCAGTTCCATTTAGCTTATTGTCACGTGTACCAAAGTGCAGTGAAAAGCGTTTGTTGCGTGCTCTCCAGTCAGCAGAAAGACAAACGCAAGGCTAGCGTTTGTTTCAAGGGGGCTTGTAACAAAAACCTGGGTCTCTGGCGCTGCAAGTGCTGTAGGGCCTCCTAACACTCGCTAATTTTCATAATATTTTCATAAACCCATGCACAACAAAAACCATTTGCTTGTTTATTTCATGAAAATTCATGCAAAACCCAAGAGCAGATGATTTAAAAAATCCAGCAGAAAGCTTTAAATGCACGAATTATGTCTTTAAGAAGACGGACTCCAGGAAGTTGAGCGTTTAACTCAAGTTCAAAGAGGGTCAGGGACTTCAGATAAAGTGTCTGTAGAAAACATCGCCCAAACTAATGGGAAGTGGAAGTCAATGAGGATTTAAATATTAGTGAGATTACAATTGTACTTAAGAAGGAACTGCAGATGTTGGAAAATCGAAGAATGCTGGAGAAACTCAGTGGGGGCAGCAGCATCTATGGAGCGAAGGTAATTGGCAACGCTTCAGGCCGAAACGTTGCCTATTTCCTTCGCTCCATAGATGCTGCTGCACCCGCTGAGTTTCCCCAGCATTTTTGTGTACCTATCAATTGTACTTGCTGGAATCTGATTTCTAGGGACAATTTTAACATTTACTAAGCCAATTAACCTACAAACCTGTAGGTCGGAGAAAACTCACGCAGGTCTCGGGGAGAACGTACAAACTCCGTACAGACAGCACCCGCTGTCAGGATCGAACCCGGGTCTACGGCGCTGCATTCGCTGAAAGGCGGCAACTCTACCGCTGCGCTACCCTGACCACCACCGTCAAAGGAATTTGAGTAACCGCACTAATGTAAAGTGTATTACACAAAAAGGTCAGCGGTAGAGTTGCTGCCTCACTGCGCCAGAGGCCCGTGTTCGAACCTAACCACAGGTGCTGTCTGTGAGGAGTTTGCACGTTCTCCCCGTGACCATGTGGGTTTTCCCCGGGTGCTCCGGGTTCCTCCCACGCTCTAAAGACGTGCAGGTGCGTCGGCCATTAGGCTTCGGTAAAATTGTCCCCAGTGTGTGTAGGATAGTGGTAGTTGTATGGGGTGATCAGTGGGCGGCACGGACTCGGTGGGCCGAAGGGCCTGTTTCTGCGCTGTATATCCAGAGTCTAAAGTAGAGTTTGTTGGTCTGTGCATGCAAGCGGGATATGGTGAAATTATTATTGCACAGCACAAAAAATTTCCCCCACCACAGGGTTACTCCATTACTCATAGAGCAGGGCTGCCAACATAGGGTGAGAGGTGAGAGGCAGAAATTGCGAGGGAGTGCAGTGACCGAGGGGGGGGGCTATGTGTCAGGGGGTATCCCCCCCCCTCCCACGGTAGGAAGCTTTTACCTTTTTCAGTTTGAAATTGTGGAATCTGGTGCATGCTTTTAACTTACACTTAAATGCAACATTTATGCTTCAAATTGGATTAGGTGTGAATAAGGTTAGACTAAATTACATTCCTAATTACATTCCACAGCAGAGCCAGGCTCTGATCAACAGGTGCAGCACATGAATGACCTTAGTATATTCATGTATGGAAATCAGATTATAATTCATGCTGTTATGCAAATATATAGAGAAACAAAAACATAGAAACAAGAGGAGTCAGACTTCCATCACTGTTCTGCACAAATAAATCAATCAACCTTACCCTCTGACTATAGATGGAGAGGTGAGAGTCAGGTTTAGTGGTGAATCTGTGGAATTCTCTGCCACAGAAGGTAGTTGAGGCCACAGTTCATTGGCTATATTTAAGAGGGAGTTAGATGTGTCCCTTGTGGCTAAAGGGATCAGGGGGTATGGAGAGAAGGCAGGTACAGGATACTGAGTTGGATGATCAGCCATGATCATATTGAATGGCGGTGCAGGCTCGAAGGGCCGAATGGCCTACTCCTGCACCTCCTGACCACTGCCTCCTTCAGGCTTCCTGTCACCTACAGGAGGACCGGAAGGCAGGCAGAGGGACGTGGAAGTTAAATGTGAAGCTGTTGACCCCAGAGAACGTTGAGGAGCTAAAGAGGGACTACGCACGTTGGAGAACGGTGAGGCCCCTCTTTGACTCCCCGACACTCTGGTGGGAAGCAACCAAGGAGAACATTAAGAGGTTCTTCATAGCCAAAGGGGTTCAGAGAGCAAGACAGAGTCAGAGGGAATTGTGCCAACTCCAGACAGAATTGCAACAACTGCTCCTTCTGCAGTCGAGGGGGGTGGATGTGAGGGAGGAACTTAGAGAGGTGAAGGACCGGCAAGCTCGGCTCTTTACCTCTGAATCCTCCAAGATCATCTTCCGATCCAGGGTCCGCCATGTGGAGCAGGATGAGACGTGCTCACGTTTCTTCTTCCATAAGGTTCACAGGGGGAGCTCTGTGATCAACAGCCTTAGGGAGGAGGACGGCTCGGTAGCATCCTCGCAGACAGACATGATGAGGGTCTGCAAATCCTTTTACTCGGAATTGTATGACCAAAAGGCCACAGACAGCACCGCCTCCCAGAACTTCCTGTCCTCTATCACGGAGGTCTTGGAGGACAGCAAGCAGGAGAGTCTGGACCAACCACTGACCCTAGAGGAGCTGACTGGCTCCATCCGCTCCTTTGACTCGAGTAAAACTCCCGGAAGCGATGGCTTACCAGCCGAGTTGTATTCGGCTCTGTGGGACTGGGTGGGCCCCGACCTGCTGGAAGTGTACAATGACATGCTTCTAGCCGGCAGCAGGTCAGACTCCATGAGGAAGGGCAGCATCACCCTAATCTACAAGCAGAAGGGGGAGATGAAAGATATAAGTAATTGGCGACCCATCACATTGTCGAATGTAGTTACAAGATCCTGTCTAAGGCCATCGCCACCCGGGTCAAGTCTGGTCTGGGACGGATGATCCACCCGGACCAAACCTGTGCTGTACCTGGCGGGAAAATCTCAGACAGCCTAGCGCTGCTGAGAGATACCATCGCCTACGTGCAGGACAGACAGGTGGATGCCTGCCTAGTCAGCTTGGACCAGGAGAAGGCCTTCGACAGGATATCACACACGTACATGAGGGACGTGCTCTCCAAAATGGGTTTTGGGGAGGGAATCCGAAATTGGATCAAACTGCTCTACACCAATATCCGTAGTGCAGTCCAAATCAATGGGTGGGAATCAGACAGTTTCCCTGTAAGGTCTGGAGTCAGGCAGGGTTGCCCTCTTTCTCCTGTCTTGTTTGTCTGCTGTATTGAACCTTTTGCCGAGACCATCAGGAAGGATGCGAGCATAAGAGGAGTGACATTGCCAGGCAGTGGGGACATTCAGGTCAAAACCTCCCTGTACATGGCCGATGTCGCCGTCTTCTGCTCGGATCCAAGGTCGTTCCGCAGATTGATCAGCATCTGTGACCAGTTTGAGTCGGCCACAGGAGCCAGGGTGAACCGCAGGAAGAGCGAGGCCATGCTCTTTGGCAACTGGCCCGACCGATCTTCCATCCCCTTCACCATCAAGCCTGACTTCTTGAAGGTGCTGGGGATCTGGCTCGGGGGGGCTGAGTCGAGTAACAAGAATTGGCTGGAGCGGATAGTCAAGGTGGGGAAGAAGCTGGAGCTGTGGAGGCAACGCTCCCTCTCCACAATGGTGAAAAATGTGGTCATCAGGTGTGAGGTACTCTCGGGGCTGCTGTACTAGTCACAAGTGTGGCCTGTCCCTCCCTCCTACGCCACAGGGATCACCCGGGCCGTCTTCCAGTTCATCTGGGGGTCGAGGATGGACCGGGTGCGACGGACCACAATGTACAAGTCAGCAGACAACGGGGGTAAAGCGTGCCCAACGTCGCCCTCATCCTGATGGCTACCTTTGTGTGTGGCTGCATCAGGCGGAGTGTAGAGCCAAGGCACGTGGGCACTAAGTTCCACTACCTGCTGAGGTTCTACCTGTCCCCGGTGTTGCGAAGGATGGGCCTGGCACAGATGCCACGCAATGTGCCAGTCAGCTGGACATTGCCGCCCCATCTGTCGTCTGTGGAAATGTTCGTCCGGACCAACACCTTTGACCATAAGTCCATTGGGCAGTGGTCAGCACGGAATGTCCTGCAGGCACTGCAGGGAAAGGACTCGATGGATCCTGTGGCGTGGTTCCCAGAGCAGACTGCCCAGCTTGTCTGGCAAAATGCCTCATCGCCAGAACTCACCAACAATCACCAAGACCTGGCTTGGCTGGCGGAGAGGGGGGCCCTCCCAGTCAGATCCTTCCTGCACCGTCGGAACCTTACTACCAGCGCACGCTGCCCTCGGGACGGCTGCTATGGAGAGGAGACGGTTGCCCACCTATTTGCAGAGTATGGATTTGCAAAGAGAGTCTGGAGAGGTATGCATGGGTCCCTGGAACGCTTTATCCCGAACAGCTCTGTCACAGAGGACTCTGTGATTTACTGACTATTCCCAGGGACACATTCAGAGGCTGACATCGAGTGCTGCTGGAGGGTCATCAACTCGGTGAAAGACGCTCTTTGGTCTGCCCGAGCGTTGTTCACCACCCAGCGAAGCGAGATGTCCGTCGGGGAATGTTGCCGACTGGCCCGCTGCAGACTGCAGGAGTACGTGCTAAGGGACTCGCTGAAGCTTGGTGCAGCCAACGCCAAGGCTTGGTGGGGGAGGGCCACAGTCTAGGGTCCTTCCGCTGCTGGACATGGGAGGCACGGTATGGTGGAGACACCCCTCAAAATAAGGGAAGGTATCCCATGCCAGGGGGCCACGTGAGTGGCACGGGTGGGGGACAGTTTCGGGGAATTTAAAAGACGTATAAACTTTATTGAACAATTTGTATAGCCATGAAAATGTTGGATGAATTTTTCGCATGGTTCAAACATCTATATTACTAAATCTCTGATCTTGACCGCTTTTGGCCGACTGTGCTGCGATTTCCGAGTGAACGCCGCCACTTACGGCTGTCATTATTGGCCACCTTGCTCAGAGCCCCCCTCCGCCATATGAGTGTGGAGGATTTTTTCCGTCGATGAAAAATGAGAGAGATATGAGAGAATGGTTCTCCTTTCTCTATGCTGCCCCCGCTGGTGGCAGGGGGAGGGACTATAAAATCAGGAAGTGCCGTGCCTCACTCAGTCTCTGCCAGACCCAGGAAGCAAGAGAGTCACGGCTCTCTGAGCTGCAAATAACACTGAACGCACGTCTACTCCACGGTGAGTCCCCTCGATGCGACTGTAAAGTGGCTGCAGCCCTTTCTAAAACGTTTGTTGTAAAAAGTGGGATAACATTAGCTACCCTCCAATCCACAGGAACTGATCCTGAGTCTATAGAACATTGGAAAATTATCACCAATGCATCCACGATTTCTAGAGTCACTTCCTTAAGTACCCTGGGATGCAGACCATAAGGCCCTGGGGATTTATCAGCCTTCAGTCCCATCAGTCTATCCAAAACCATTTCCTACCTAATGTGGATTTCCTTCAGTTCCTCCGTCACCCCAGATCCTCTGACCACTACTACATCTGGGAGATTATTTTGTGTCCTCCTTAGTGAAGACAGATCCAAAGTACCTGTTCAACTCATCTGCCATTTCCTTGTTCCCCATAATAAATTCACCTTTTTCGGTCTTCAATGGTCCAACTTTGGTCTTAACTAATGACATGAATATTGTCCCAAACCTCCGCTCCACCCAACCCGTAGCCCGCGGAGGGTGGCCGTGGGAGAGTGGGAGCTGTCCTGAGGGATGAGCACCTTTGGCCGCTTTCAAATTGGTGCTTGGGTTCAGATTACTCAGTCACCTATGGCTTGTTGGGAAAATGAACCACATGCTCCCGTCTCTCCCTTCTCTCTCCCCCTCTCTCTCCCTTCTTCTCTCCCCCTTCTCTCTCTCCTCCTCTCTCTTCCCCTCCTCTCCCCCCCCGCTCTCCCTTCTCTCTCCCTCCCTTCTCTCTCTCCCCTGATCTCTCTCCCCCTTCCCTCTCCCCCCGCTCTCTCTCCCTTCTCTTTCTCCCGTTCTCTCCCCCTTCTCTCTCTCCACCGTCCCACAGTCACTGACCGCGATGCACCGACATCGGACCACAACTTCTACACCAGGGTGATTTCCCCCCCGCCGACCGTGGTCAGTGACTGTGGGATGCTCCAGCGGGTGGAGGCAGAGGAGAGAGAGAAGAGGGAGAGAAGGGGAGTGAGAAGGGAGAGGGGGGGGAGAGAGAGAAGGGGAGAGAAGGGAGAGCGAGGGGGGGGGGGGGGAGAGAGGAGTCCGTGTTGAAAGCAAGGCTCACAGGCCCATATTAGGTAATCCAGTTGTCGTGTTGCTGGGGATCCGCAAGGCCCCTAAGGCAGATCTGGACACATCTTGGTGTCCTTGAGACTCTTGAAAATTTTTCGCTCAAAGTATAGGAGCAAGGTCCAACTACAGTCGTGCACAACTGGTGAGACCAATCCTGGAGTATTGTGTGCAGTTTTCATCTCCTAATTTGATTCTTGCGATTGAAGGAGTGCAGCATAGTTTCACTAGATTAATTCCCAGGATGACGAGACTGACATATGATGAAAGTATGGGTCGACTGGACTTATCTATCTATCTATATTACTAAATCTCTGATCTTGACTGCTTTTGGCCGACTATGCTGAGATTTCCGAGAGAAC
The DNA here is from genome assembly GCF_010909765.2 of Amblyraja radiata. Taxonomy (NCBI): domain Eukaryota; kingdom Metazoa; phylum Chordata; class Chondrichthyes; order Rajiformes; family Rajidae; genus Amblyraja; species Amblyraja radiata. The sequence continues at coordinate 23,777,188 of NC_045985.1, read as the reverse complement.
ACCACCACCTACGGCCGCCATTTTTGGCCACCTCGCTCAGAGCCCCCCTCCGCCATATGAGTGTGGAGGAGTTTTTCCGTCGATGAAAAATTAGAGAGATATTAATGTTTTTACAAAATTCTACATTCTCTCTGCTGCCCCCGCTGGAGGCAGGGGGAGGGACTATAAAACCAGGAAGTGTCGTGCCTCACTCAGTCTCTGCCAGACCCAGGAAGCGAGAGGGTCACGGCTCTCTGAGCTGCGAATAACACTGAACGCACGTCTACTCCACGGTGAGTCCCCTCGATGCAGCTGTAAAGTGGCTGCAGCCCTTTTTAACAAGTTTGTGTTCACAAAATGAATTTTGGTTGTCGGGAGTCTGCAGCCCAATTGTTTGCCTCGCCTTTTTAACAAGCTGATGTCACAATGCCCACATGCCCACCAGTCCAGGCCCACCTGCCACCAGGCCGCGCCCCCCTGCCGCTGTGGATTAAAGGCGCAGAAGGATCGAGAAAGTTCTGCAGAACAAAGATTCTAGATTCCGCTAGAGCTTATTTGTTCTACACATCTCAGGCCAGCGACTCCTCATGTGCTGAATCTCTGCTATAGGATCACGCGCTTAAACTTAGTTTAAATCTTTTTATTTGAATTTTGAATTTAACAGCAATTTGCATACATACAATGATAACAGACAGTGATAATCAGGACATAATTGTACAACAGTATGTAAACGACCCTCAAAACCCTTACCCTTACCCTTACCCACCCTCGCCACCCGGGAACAAACAACACTCACATACGTACACATCCACACAAATACGATAAAAAAATTAAAAACTTAAATTAAAAATAAATAAATAAACAAATAAATAAATAAATAAAATAAAGAATAAATAAATAAATTGTGGGGAGGGAGGGGGGGGGGGGGAGGGGTTGAGGGGATAGCAGCTGCAATAAGACAGAGCTGTGATAGAGGACACTGAGTCCTCTTCCGAGTCCGGAAACAAGTTAAGAGAGTAAACAAGTTCCAGGAAAGGGTTCCATGTATCTAGGAATGTCTTGGTAGAGCCTTTGAGAGAGAACCTAAGTTTTTCAAGCTTTAAGTTGTAGAGCACCTCCTTGATCCAGCGGGCGTGTGTCGGGGGACAGGTAAGTCTCCAGTTAAGCAAAATCAGTCTCCGGGCTAACAGGGTTGTAAAAGCCAGGACCCGCTTCAACGCAACAGAGAGGTTGGTGTTGGGGGGAATACCAAAAATAGCTGACAGTGGGTTTGGAGGAATAGTCTGGCCATAGGCTCTGCTTAGCACGTCGAAAGCATTCCTCCAAAAGGTTTCTAGCTTAGGGCAAGACCAAAACATATGACTATGGTTGGCAGGGGATTGATTGCATCTGTTGCAGGTGTCTTTAACAGCGGGGTATATTCTAGATAATCTTGCGTTTGTGTAGTGGACTTTGTGAAGGACTTTGCATTGGATTAGGCCATGACGGGCACATATGGAGGAAGAATGGATCAAATCCAAGGCAGAGTCCCATTGCTGGTCTGTTAGTTTCATATTCAGCTCGCCCTCCCACGCAGCTTTTAATGAGGTATAAGGTTTCAATATAACCGACCCTAACAAGTTGTACAAAAAAGAGATGCATTTCTTCCGGTTGGGATCTAGAGCTAGGATGGAATCGGTCAGGGTTTCAGGGGGACGATTTGGGAAATGGGGGAATATCTTCTTCACAAAATTCCTAATCTGGAAAAAAACGAAAAAGGTGGGAGTTTGGGAGGCTATAGTTGTACGAAAGCTCCGCAAAAGACGAAAAAATACCATCCTTGTATAGGTTTTTGATACTACTGATGCCATTACTATGCCAGGTTTTGAATGCGGAGTCTGTACTTGCAGGATTAAAGATGTGATTTTTAAGCAGTGGGGTCAAGATGGAAGGGCCTTGTAAACCAAAGTTTTTCCTAAATTGACTCCATATCTTGAGCGAGAGGGACGCAATTGGGCCTGCACCCGCAGATGTTATAGAAAGGGGGAGTTGAGAGCATAGGACAGACCGCAACGGGAGATGTGAACTCGCCTTTTCCATGTGTACCCAGGTCGGTAGGTGGTCGCAATCATCATTCATCCAGTACAGGATTTTTTGCAAGTTAGCAGCCCAGTAGTATCGCCTAAAGTCAGGAAGTGCCAAACCGCCGTCACTCTTAGGAGACTGTAGTAGCGTCTTTCGAATTCTGGCCGGTTTGCTACCCCATAAAAATTTAGATATTCTCCTTTCTAATTTATCAAAAAAAGATTTAGTGATAAATATAGGAACATGCTGGAAAAGGTACAGGAATTTGGGTAGGACGACCCATCTTGACCAGATTTATCCGGGCCGCGAGGGATAACGGTAAGACTGACCAGCGGTCAAAGTCTCTTTCAGCTTTCTCAACCAGAGGCAGGAAGTTTGTGCGGAACATATCAAATATAGGTATTGTGATAAAAACGCCGAGGTAGCGAAATCCGTCCTCCGCCCATTTGAATGAGGTTAAAGAGCGAGGGAGCTGCTTAGCCAATGAGTTAATCGGTAATAGTTCACTTTTTTGGTAGTTATGTTTATAACCAGAGTACACCCCAAACCGTTCTAAAATATTCATAATCACAGGGAGAGAGCTGATTGGATTCGAGATGTACAGGAGCAGGTCATCCGCATACAATGAGACTTTATGAATTGTGTCAAACCGTGTGATACCTTTAAAGCCCTTCTCTGAGCGTAACCAAACCGCCAAGGGTTCTATCGCGACAGCAAACAGAAGTGGTGATAACGGGCAACCCTGTCTGGTACCTCTCCGAAGGGGGAAGTGGGGCGACAGTGTGTCGTTTGTTTGTACTGAGGCCACCGGGGACGAGTATAATAGACTGACCCAATGAATGAAACTATTGCCGAGGCCAAACCTGTCCATCGCCTCGTATAGGTACTTCCACTCGACCCTGTCGAAAGCTTTTTCGGCGTCGAGGGAGACCACTATCTCCGGGGTCTCACTACTTGGTGAATGGATGATGTTAAGGAGACGCCTAGTATTGTGGGAGGACTGTCGGCCTGGCATAAACCCTGTTTGATCTAATGAAATAATAAAGGGCATCACTTGTTGAAGACGGAGCGCAAGAACTTTAGAGAGGATTTTGAGGTCCACATTCAAGAGTGAAATTGGTCTATAGCTACTACAAAGCAGAGGATCTTTCTCCTTTTTAAGAATTAGGGAGATAGTAGCCAACGACAAGGTGGGCGGTAGGCGACGATGTAAAAACGCCTCATTGTACATATCTCTCAGGACTGGTGCGAGGAGAGCAGATAAAGCTTTGTAATATTCTACAGTGAAGCCGTCAGGGCCGGGCGACTTTCCGCTTTGCAGCGATGTGATGGCTGCTTGGACCTCAGTGACAGTTATGGGACCACCCAAGACTTTCGTGGCTTCATCGTCAATTCGGGGAAACGTCATACTACGGAACATGTCATCTGCAGTGGGAGGACAATCGGAAGCGTATAGCTCAGCGTAAAATTTAGCAAATGCTTCATTAATTCTAAGAGGATCGGTATGAATCTCCCCTAAGCTGGATCTAATGGCTGGAATTAGCCGTGAAGTCGCCTCGGTTCTGGCCTGATGGGCCAAAAGCTTCCCAGCTTTATTCCCAGATTCAAAAAAGTGTTGCCTAGATTTAAGCAGTCGTAACTTGGCTTTATTGGTAGACATGAGGTCAAAGTCTATTTGTAACCTAAAGCGTTCTTTATAAAAATTAGGGTCTGGGTCAGATGCGTATTTATCATCAATGTCCTTTATTTTTCGTAACAGGCCTGCCATTTGGGACGTCTCGGCTCTTTTCAGGTTGGAGACAAAAGAGATAAGTTGGCTCCTAATATAAGCTTTTGAAGCTTCCCAGAGTATACCTCTTGCTATGTCCGGCAAGTCATTCAGCTCAAAATATAAGGTGATTTGGGAGTGCAGGAATTGCTTGTAGTGAGCCTCTGCTAGTAATGAGGAGTTGAACCTCCACTGTTTAAAGGGGTTAGTTCGTTTACGAAAGTGAAGATCGAGGGAAGTCGCAGCGTGATCTGATATTACGACACTATGATACTCGCTGGATTTAATTTTGGAGAGCAGTCTGTTATCTAAGAGGAAGAAGTCTATACGGGTATAGGTACGGTGCACGTGGGAAAAAAATGAAAATAATTTAGTCGTGGGAAATGTATGTCTCCATGGGTCAGTGAGCCCAAGTTGTTTGGTAAAAGCATGCAAAGTCCTACCTGATTTAGTTAAAGTGGAGGCTTTGTTCGAAGATCTGTCCAGTATAGGGTCTTGGACCAGATTAAAATCTCCACCCACAATGATGTGGTAATTTTCAATGTTTGGGAGAGATGTAAAAAATATGGTTACAAATGAGCTGTCATCCCAGTTGGGACCGTAAATACTGGCCAATATGACAGGTGTGTCTTGCAGTTTGCCAGAGACCATGACAAAGCGGCCAGCAGGGTCTTCCACCGTTTTCTGTGGTTCGAACATAAAGTTTTTACGAATCAGGATAGCAGTACCCCTAGCCCTATAATTAAATTTTGAATGAAATAAGTGGCTAATCCAGCCTCTCTTAAGCCGTGTTACCTCTCTGTTGCGAAGGTGTCTCTTGAATAAAAAATATATCGCCCTTAAGGTATTGCAAGTGGGCCAAGATCTTATCAGTCTTAGTAGGACCCCCCACTCCCCTCACGTTCCACGAGACAAATCTAAGAGTGTCGTTTGTGTTGGCCATATTTAGCTATATCCAAACGAGTGGGCAGAGCGCTGTAATACTGCAGATTGAAATGGAAGAGCGCATCGAAGCCAGCTGCTGAGAGTGGGGGTGTGGGTGGTAAAAGGGGAAAAGAAAAAAAACAAAACAAAAAAAAATACATACATACGTATACACACAACAAACGGTCGTGACGCATATCACTTAACCATCTTTCAAACCTGAGTCCCCGGACCTGAGGTCCCCAATGTCCCAACCGAACCTTGAGTGCCCATTGCACCAAGGTACGTTGTCCTCGCATCCGCATGGAGTAGTCCGATCTTAACTCACAATATTTCCACATCCCAAAGCAGCAAAGTCGCTTAATATCAGTAAAGTAACATAAAATGAAATAACTATAATAATGATAACAATGATAGTAATAATTTGAGAAATGGACAATAGAAAATAGAAATAGAAATAGAAATAAAGTGAAGTAAACCTAAATGAATAGATACAAAGTTTAAATAATAGCCTTGGTAGTTGTACTACCAATGACATTGCTAACACTAATGGTGATAATAGTAGTGATGATAGTAATAATACAACAAGACAAATTAACAAAATTAACAAAATAGTGATCCTAAATAAGTAAGCCAACGTATAAGTGAAACAGGAATAGCTTCCTTTGGTATAACATAGTATAACTTAAAATTGGTAAGGTATAAAGAAAGAGTTAACATTAGAGAGATTAACAAGTGGCAAACTGGATTCTTGGATTAAGGCGCAGGGCAGAAGAACATCAATTAAGTTTTGTTAAACAAAAACGCTGTAAGAGCTAATTGGTGTAACGCAGCCTTGACTATAATGAGTTATTCTCAGCCCCAGACAGTCCACTATTAAGACTAGTGTAAACAAACCATTCAAATGCTGGCCAGCTGCTAAAAGCAAGAAGGCAGAGATCAAATCACGAACCACAATGTGGGTCCCTTTAGCCCTATGTTATAGCATGTACAGGGGAAGAGCCTTTCAAGTATGATTACACATAAACATTAAAAGGAAAAGTTGGTAAGACATAGTCATTGATATAACAGCAAGGCCGAGCGCTAGCAGTGGCTAATTGCTAAGGGCAGTCAAGCTAAAGTTAGCCCATAATGTAACCCATAATGTAACCGTTGGCGCAGCTTGTGAAGCCCTGCGCGCTCATTCCAGCTGTGAGTTTCCAGAGTCAGAAGCCACTTCCCTCTCTCTCTTCATTTGGCAGCCCGGCTCCCCTCCACTTCCCCTCCCCCCCCCCCTCCCCCTCCTCCCTCGACTCCTCTTCTCACCTTCTCACCTCCTCCCCTCTCCTCTCTACCAAAGATCCTATACATGATCATCAGCAAAGATTATAGAGGAACAAGATAGACCACTTCTACGAAATCCAATGGGCTGATGTGTAGTACAGATCATAATGTCACGGAATGTCACTTCCGCCATTTTAGGAATAAGTCCCCGATCTCCGTTCTGCCTCTCACAGTTTAATCCACGTCAGTTCATTGGATTTTGTAGTTTATCTTGTTCTCTTAGCCTTCATTGTTAGACTATTATTGTCTGTTTATAATAAATAAGGTGCTCCTTTAAAAAAAAAAATTTAAAAAGGGAAACTGCGTATAAAATGAGCAAAAATGCACAATGAAAGGTCTCTGGACCATATTCATTCTATGATCTTTTGTTTAAACAGTGTTGTGGGGGAACGGTATGTGTGTGTTTCTGTGTGTGAGTGGCAAGATAGAGATAATAGATTTCAAAGTTCCTCATGGATCAGAAGCAAATTTGATTTAAAGTAACTCATGCTGTACATAAGCCATAAAGGCAATTATATTTGCCTTTATATTTTGCTATAAGGTATAAGGAACATAAGCCATAAGCCAATACATTTGCCTATATTAATAATATATATGATACACACACACACATATATAAATGTGATATTGATGTATATAATTATATAGCACATACATATTTCTCGTCTCATATATATATATATATATATATATATATATATATATATATATATATATATATATATATATGTATATATGTGTGATATATATATATATATAAATATATAACACACACATATGTATGTTTCTCTAGTTTCTTTCTTGTGATCTCCCAATTTTGTTGAACTTTTTTTTCTTTCATTCAACCTCTCTCTCTGAAATCCTAATATTGTGAATAAATAAAAATGAACACATGCCAAGATATTTTTTCATTCTATATTAGTGTAAAGAAATAGAGTGTATACATACCTACATTGATGGAGAATTGCGAGCATTATACATGAAAACTGTGCATTGCTACCATAGTTTAGTTTTTAATTTAACATATGTTTGAGGGAAATCTACGTATATGAGGGAAATAAGTTACTGTATTTCCCGGCAATGAAGACGTACCACCATTTGAGTTGCTAAATTTTGAAAAAAGGATGGCGGGACAGAATTGAGAGTTTCGTTTAGTCCAGGGGTCCGCAGCCTTTATTGCATAGGGGCCAGGACCCTCCGGGACTAGCTGCAGTTCCCAGGTCATCTGCGAGCCGCGGGTCTAGCTGCGGTTCCGCTGTCCAGGCCCGGCAGCCGCTCGCAGCCACCCAAGCTTTGAGTAAGTTTTTAAATGTGAATATCTCATAACTAAACATTTGTGGGTTAGCAGTATATTGCATCAATCCACTCATTTTTAAATCGTTCTACAACAAATTTCATAAACAAGGATAACACTTTTTATTTCTGTAATTTATGGTAAGATTTACATAATTTATTGTTTTATGTGTGAGATATACAGGGTGTTCAGAACAAAGATGGCAGTTCTTTGACAAGTACTCGGTCTGATTATAACTACATAACTGCAGAATGGATGATATGTCACTTAATTGCAATTGTTTTCAGGGGTGGGGAGAGACATGTATATTGAAGATGTATTTTTCCTCTAGTAAGTCAATTTATGCCTACTGAATATATTCTATATTCATGCCTACTATATAGAATTTCATTGTCCTATCTGGGACACATGACAATAAACTCTCTTGACTTGACATGATTCATCTTAAATGTAGAAGAGCTTACAATACCATGCGTGCCTTACGACAACAACAAAACCAAAAATGTACAGCAGTGTAAAAATTGATACCTTTATTATTGTTTAAGAACAAACTGCAGATGCTGGAATATCGAAGGTAGACAAAAATGCTCCAGTATTTTTATCTACCTTTATTATTGTGCTAAGTCTATAAAAGAAGACTTTCTAATAACTTGCTCATGTACCAAAAAATGTCTTATATAATATAATACATCGTCGGGATCATAAGAATAGATTTATATATGTTACAGTCATCATGCATTGGGAAGGAAATTAAGGCTTTAATGTGTGCTCCTCATGGCATGTCGTTGTTCCCTATAACTCTATTTATCATGTATTTTAAACACCATTGATCCGTGTACATTGAACACCATTTATCATGCATTTTAAACACCATTGATCCGTGTACATTGTGTATATATATATATATTTTAAATAATTGTATTTGTTAGAAGTAGTGTACATTATAATAATATGCCAAAAATAACATAATACATTTCCTGTGCCACTTCATATTTTAAACTTTAAAAAGCAGAAAAGTAAAGAAAGTGAAATAGGATAGTAACTATGTGACAAAGTGATCAAAAGAGACCCTTAGACACGAAAAATTTGAAAAAGAATTAAGAAGTAAGCCATAGAAAAAGAAAAAGAGAAAAAGAAAACAGAAGATATATTAAAAGTAAAAAAAGAGATAAAAGGGATATACCAACATTGTGTATATTTAATAGCATTTATCGTGTATTTTAAACACCATTAATCCGTGTACATTGTGTATATTTAACACAATTTATCATGTATTTTAAACATTATTTCAAACTGGCTTAAACACAAGCCGATTCGGGACCTCCGCTGCTTGGAGGTCCTGAAACGGCCGCCTCCTACCGGAGACCGGGGCTTCATGATGTTATAGGCCGCGGGCCGGCGTTTTTCTCCGGCGAGGAATCCCAGACTCCGCGAGGGAAATTGTACGCTGCCCCCGAGACTAGATTTGTAAGATCTCCGCGTAACCGCTTGGGTTTTCTCCGAGATCTTTGGTTTCCACTCACACTCCAAAGATGTACAGTTTATAGCAGGTTAATTGGCTTGGTGTAAATGTAAATTGTCCCTACCGTGTGCAGGATAACGTTAATGTGCAGGGATCGCTGGTCGGTGTGGGCTCGTTGGGCCGAAGGGCCTGTTTCTCTGCTGTATCTCGAAATTAAAACTAAACTATAAAGCAATAATCATTTTGGACTATTTTGTTTGATTGTTTTACTGTAGTGCATAAAAACAGAGTAGTGATAAGCATTTTGGACTTTGGACAATTAATAACCATCACACCCATCACCTCTCACCAAGTGACAATGTCCAGAACAGTAAATCTAATCTGAAACTCATTTTGAGAAGCCTTATGTTCATAAGGCATAGGAGCAGAACATGGCCATGTGGCCCATCGAGTCTGCTCCGCCATTCAAACATGGCTGATCTATTTTCCCCCTCACAACCCTGCCTTCTCCTGCCTTATCCCCATAACCTTTGATACAATAACTAATTAAGAAACTATCAATCTCTATTGTAACAATACCAAATTGACTTGGCTTCAACGAACATCTGCGGCAATGAATTCCACCCTCTGGGTATAGAAGTTCCTCCTCATCTCGCACTTTTATTCTGAGGCTGTGCCCTCTGTTCCTAGACTCTCCCGGTAGTGGAAACATCCTCTCCATATTCACACTATCCAGGCATTTTGGTATGTTTCCATGATGTTACCCTCATCCTTGTACACTCGAGTACACGCCCATTAGATGGGACATGTTGGCCAGTATTTTAATGTTCATAAGTGCTAGGAGCAGAATTAGGCTTTTCGGCCCATCGCCATACAATCAATGCTGATCTATTCTCCTGCCTTCTTCCCATAACCTCTGACACCCGTACTAGCCAAGCATCTATCTATCTCTGCCTTAAAAATATCCATTGACGGTTTCATCAGCCCTCTGAGGCAATGAATTCCACAGATTCACCACCCACCGACTAAAGAAATTCCTCCTCATCTTCGCAAAGGAAATGTCTTTAATTCTGAGGCTCTGACCTCTGGTCCGAGACTCTCCCACTAGTGGAAACATCCTCTCTACATCCACGCTCTCCAGGCCTTTGACTATTCGGTAAGTTTGTGTATCTCCGTAAACCGGTATCTGCAGTTCATTGTTGCAGACTTCCCCCAGCCGTTTGTTTATATTTTGTTCCAACATCCACTGTCTGTTTTTCACTGCAATTTCTGAACTCTGTGGCTTTATGTTAGCTCAAACCACTGTGCAGTATCAGCTAGTTTCCTTTCTTATACTGTATTTAGTTTGTTTTCAGTTTAGAGATACAGTACGGAAACATGCCATACGGCCTACCGAGTCCGCACCGACCAGCAATCCCCGCACATTAACAATACCCTACACACACTAGGGACAATTTACATTTATGCCAAGCCAACTAACCTCCAAACCTGGACGTCTTTGGAGTGTGGGAGGAGACTGAAGATCTCAGAGAAAACGCATGCGGTCACGGAGAAAACGTACACATTCCGTACAGACGGCACCTGTAGTCAGGATTCAATCCAGGTCTCTGGCGCTGTGAGGCTGCAACTCTACCACTGCGCCAATGTGCTCCAAAAAAACTGATGAAGAAAGAAATTTAGGTCTCAATATGCATTGTATTGTTTCTCTTCAGCATGTTAAGTGGATGGCAAACTATTTATTAGAAGTTTAAATGTTCATTTTGCTGAAAGATTTTCACTCTAAGTATTGGAGCAAGGTCCTTCTGTAGTTGTACAGGGCCCTGGTGAGACCACAACTAGAGTATTGTGTGCAGGGTTCATCTCCTAATTTGATGAAGGACATTCTTGCAATTGAGGGAGTGCAGCGTAGGTTCTCCAGATTAATTCCCGGGATGATAAGGGCCACTTTTCAACATCGTTTTTTAAGGGGTAAGAGCGTTGTAAAAACAAGCCTGAAGGCTTTGCGTCTCAATGCAAGGGGCATTCGTAACAAGGTGAATGAGTTGAATGTGCAGATTGCTATTAATGCTAAATAGACTATGATATAGTTGGGATCACGGAGACATGGCTCCAGGGTGACCAAGGCTGGGAGCTGAACATCCAGGGATATTCAATATTCAGGAGGGATAGACACCTAACAGTAGTAGTGAAGTTGGGGATGGCATCAAACAGGAAATTAGAAATGCGTGCAACAAAGGTAAAACAGTTATAATGGGTGACTTCAATCTACATATAGATTGGGTGAATCAAATTGGCAGGGGTGCTGAGGAAGAGGATTTCTTGGAATGTATGCGGGATAGTTTTCTAAACCAACATGTAGAGGAACCAACGAGAGAGCAGGCTATTCTAGACTGGGTATTGAGTAATGAGGAAGGGTTAGTTAGCAGTCTTGTTGTGCGTGACCCCTTGGGCAAGAGTGACCATAATATGTTCAAGAAGGAACTGCAGATGCTGGAAGATTGAAGGTACACAAAAATGCTGGAGAAACTCAGCGGGTGCAGCAGCATCTATGGAGCGAAGGAAATGGGTGACGTTTCGGGCCGAAACCCTTCTTCAGACTGATGTGACCTTGGGACCATAATATGGTTGAGTTCTTCATTAGGATGGAGAGTGACATTGTTAATTCAGAAACAATGGTTTGAACTTAAAGAAAGGCAACTTTGAGTGCATGTGACGTGAATTGGCCAAGATTGACTGGCAATTAATTCTTAAAGGGTTGACGGTGGATATGCAATGGAAGGCATTTATAGACTGCATGGATGAACTACAACAATTGTTCATCCCAGTTTGGCAAAAGATTAAATCAGGGAAAAATAGTGCATCCGTGGATAACAAGGGAAATCAGTGATAGTATCAAAGCAAAAGATGAAGCGTACAAATTAGCCAGAAAAAAGCAGCCTACCAGAGGACTGGGAGAAATTCAGAGACCAGCAGAGGAGGACAAAGGGCTTAATTAGGAAAGGGAAAATAGATTATGAAAGAAACTGGCAGGGAACATAAAAACTGACTGCAAACATTTTTATAGATATGTGATGAGAAAGAGATTAGTTAAAACAAATGTAGGTCCCTTGCAGTCAGAAACAGGTGAATTGATCATGGGGAACAAGGACAAGGCGGACCAATTGAATAACTACTTTGGTTCTGTCTTCATAAGGAAGGCATAAATAATCTGCCGGAAATAGCAGGGGACTGCGTGTCAAAGGAGATGGAGGAAGTGGTGTTAGGTAAATTGAATGGATTAAAGGCCGATAAATCCCCAGGGCCAGATAGGCTGCATCCCAGAGTACTTAAGGAAGTAGCTCCAGAAATAGTGGATGCATTAGCGATAATTTTTCAAAACTCTTTACATTCTGGAGTAGTTCCTGAGGATTGGAGGGTAGCTAATGTAACCCCACTTTTTAAAAAGGGAGGGAGAGAGAAGACGGGGAATTACAGACCAGTTAGTCTAACATCGGTAGTGGGGAAACTGCTAGAGTCAGTTATTAAAGATGGGTTAGCCGCACATTTGGAAAATGGTCAAATCATTGGACAAAGTCAGCATGGATTTACGAAAGGTAAATCATGGCTGACGAATCTTATAGAATTTTTCAAGGATGTAACTAGTAGAGTGAATAGGGGAGAACTAGTGGATGTGTTATATCTGGACTTTCAGAAGGCTTTCTACAAGGTCCCACATAAGAGATTAGTATACAAACTTAAAGCACACGGCATTGGGGGTTCAGTATTGATGTGGATAGAGAACTGGCTGGCAGACAGGAAGCAAAGAGTAGGAGTAAACGGGTCCTTTTCAGAATGGCTGGCAGTGACTAGTGGGGTACCGCAAGGCTCAGTGCGGGGAACCCAGCTATTTACAATATATATTAATGATTTGGACAAGGGAATTGAATGCAACATCTCCAGGTTTGCAGATGACACTAAGCTGGGGGGCAGTGTTAGATGTGAGGAGGATGCTAGGAGGCTGCAAGGTGACTTGGATAGGCTGGGCGAGTGGGCAAATGCATGGCAGATGCAGTATAATGTGGATAAATGTGAGGTTATCCACTTTGGTGGCAAAAATAGGAAAGCAGACTATTATCTAAATGGTGGCCGATTAGGAAAAGGGGAGATGCAACGTGACCTGGGTGTCATGGTACACCAGTCATTGAAAGTAGGCATGCACGTGCAGCAGGCGGTGAAGAAAGCGAATGGTATGTTAGCATTCATAGCAAAAGGATTTGAGTATAGGAGCAGGGAGGATCTACTGCAGCTGTACAGGGTCTTGGTGAGACCACACCTGGAGTATTGCGTTCAGTTTTGGTCTCCAAATCTGAGGAAGGACATTATTGCCATAGAGGGAGTGCACAGAAGGTTCTCCAGGACTGATTCTTGGGATGTCAGGACATATGAAGAAAGACTGGATAAACTCGGCTTGTACTCGCTAGAATTTAGGAGATTGAGGGGAATCTCTGGAACTCTCTGCCACAGAAGGTAGTTGTGGCCAGTTAATTCGCTATATTTAAGAGGGAGTTAGATGTGGCGCTTGTGGCTTAAGGGATCAGGGAGTATGGAGAGAAGGCAGGTACGGGATACTGAGTTGGATGATCAGCCATGATCATATTGAATGGCGGTGCAGGCTCGAAGGGCCAAATGGCCTACTCCTGCACCTATTTTCTTTGTTTCTATGACGAGACTCACATATTTTGAAAGAATGGGTCAACCGGGCTTATATTCACTGGAATTTAGAAGGATGAGACGGGATCTTACAGAAACATGTACAATTCTTAAGCGATTGGACAGGCTAAATGCAGGAAACATGTTGCCTATGTTCCCAATGTTGGGGAGTCCAGAACTAGGGGTCAGTTTAAGAATAAGTGATCGGCCATTTAGGTCTGAGATGAGGAAAAACATTTTTCACCCAAACAGTTATGAATCTGTGGAATTCTCTGCCACAGAAGGCAGTGGAGGCCAATTCACTGTATGATTTCAATTGAGACAGTTAGATTTATCTCTTAGGGCTAACAGAATCAAGGGATATGGTGAGAAAGCAGGAATCGGGTACTGATTTTGGATGATCAAACATTGATGGTGAATAATATTGAATGGCGGTGCTGGCTTGAAGGGCCGAATGGCCAACTCCAGCACCTATATTCTATGTTTCTGTTTCTCTACTGCGGACAGTGGTGCAGCGTTAGAGTTGCTGCCTAACAGCGCTTACAGAGTCGGAGACCCGGGTTCGATCCCGACTACAGGGGCTGTCTGTATGGAATTTGTAAGATCTCCGCGTAACCGCTTGGGTTTTCTCCGAGATCTTTGGTTTCCACTCAAACTCCAAAGATGTACAGTTTATAGCAGGTTAATTGGCTTGGTGTAAATGTAAATTGTCCCTACCGTGTACAGGATAACGTTAATGTGCAGGGATCGCTGGTCGGTGTGGGCTCGTTGGGCCGAAGGGCTTGTTTCTCTGCTGTATCTCGAAATTAAAACTAAACTATAAAGCAATAATCATTTTGGACTATTTTGTTTGATTGTTTTACTGTAGTGCATAAAAACAGAGTAGTGATAAGCATTTTGGACTTTGGACAGTTAATAACCATCACACCCATCACCTCTCACCAAGTGACAATGTCCAGAACAGTGAATCTAATCTGAAACGCACTATGAGAAGTCCTATTAGTTCATAAGGCATAGGAGCAGAACATGGCCATGTGGTCCATCGAGTCTGCTCCGCCATTCAAACATGGCTGATCTATTTTCCCACACACAACCCTGCCTTCTCCTGCCTTATCCCCATAACCTTTGATGCAATAACTAATTAAGAAACTATCAATCTCTATTGTAACAATACCAAATTGACTTGGCTTCAACGATCATCTGCGGCAATGAATTCCACCCTCTGGGTATAGAAGTTCCTCCTCATCTCATCCTCTTATTCTGAGGCTGTGCCCTCTGTTCCTAGACTCTCCCGCTAGTGGAAACATCCTCTCCCTATTCACACTATCCAGGCCTTTCGGTATGTTTCCATGAGGTGCCCCTTCATCCTTGTACACTTGAGTACAAGCCCATTAGATGGGACATGTTGGCTGGTGGGAGCAACTTGGGCCGAAGGGCCTGTTTCCATGCTCTGTGACTCAATGGCTCCAGTGATGCTGCCCGACCTGCAATGTGCACAGTATTTTAATGTTCATAAGTGCTAGGAGCAGAATTAGGCCATTCGGCCCATCGCCATTCAATCAATGCTGATCTACCTCCCTCCTAACTATATTCTCCTGCCTTTTTCCCAAAACCTCTGACACCGTACTAACCGAGAATCTATCTATCTCTTCCTTAAAAATATCCATTGACGGTTTCCACAGCCCTCTGAGGCAATGAATTCCACAGGTTCACCACCCACCGACTAAAGAAATTCCCCCTCATCTTCGCAAAGGAAATTTCTTTAATTCTGAGGCTGTGACGTCTGGTCCTAGACTCTCCCGCTAGTGGAAACATCCTCTCTACATCCACGCTCTCCAGGCCTTTGACTATTCGATAAGTTTGTGTCTCTCTGTAAACCGGTATCTGCAGTTCATTGTTGCAGACTTCCCCCAGACGTTTGTTTATATTTTGTTCCAACATCCACTGTCTGTTTTTCACTGCAATTTCTGAACTCTGTGGCTTTATGTTAGTTCAAACCACTGTGCAGTATCAGCTAGTTTCCTTTCTTATATTTAGTTTCTTCTCAGTTTAGAGATACAGTGCGGAAATATGCCCTACAGCCAATCCCCGCACATTAACAATACCCTACACACACTAGGGACAATTTACATTTATGCCAAGCCAACTAACCTCCAAACCTGAACATCTTTGGAGTGTGGGAGGAGACTGAAGATCTCAGAGAAAACCCATGTGGTCACGGGGAGAACGTACAAATTCCGTACAGACAGCACTTGTAGTCAGGATTGAACCCAGATCTCTGGCGCTGTGAGGCAGCAACTCTACCGCTGCGCCATCATGCTCCAAAAAAACTGATGAAGAAAGAAACTTGAGTCTCGAACGATTACTGTGGGCGTGGAGGGTGACTGAACCCACACAACTGTGCGGCACGGTGGCGCAGTGGTAGAGTCCCTGCCTCACTGCACCAGAGACCCAGGTTCGATCCTGACTGTGGGTGCTGTCTGTAGAGAGTATCAATGTTCTCCCCGTGACCTGCGTAGGTTTTCTTCAGTTCCTCAAGTTACCCCCGATACGACAGGCGTACTGATTTGTAGACAGATTGGCTTTGTCTAATTGTAAATTGTCCATTGTGTGTGTAGGATATTGTTCGCAAATAGGATGATCGCTGGTCAGCGAGGACTCAGTGGGTCGAAGGGCCCGTTTCCGCACTGTATCTCTAAATTAAAACTAAACTAAAAAGCAATAAACATTTTGGACTTTTTTGTTTGAGTGTTTTACTGCTCTGCTTAAACCAGACTAGTGATAAGCATTTTGGACTTTGGACAGTTAATAACCGTCACACCCATCACCTCTCACTAAGTGACAATGTCCAGAACAGTAAATCTAAACTGAAACTCATTTTGGGAAGTCTTATAAGTTCATAAGACATAGGAGCAGAACATGTGGCCCATGTCTTAACAAGAAACCAAGAAACCAAGAGTCCGCTCTGCCATTCAAACACGGCTGATCTATTTTTCCCCTCACAACGCTATTCTCCTGCCTTCTCTCCATAACCTTTCATGCAATAACTAATTAAAAAACTATCAATCTCTGATGCAAAAACACACAACCATTGACTTGGCCTCCACCGCCGTCTGTGGCAAAGAATTCCACCCTCTGGTTATACAAGTTCCTCCTCATCTCCATTACGCAGGAACGCCCTTTTATTCTGAGGCTGTGCAATCTGGTCCTAGACTCTGCCGCTAGTGGAAGCATTCTCCTCACATTAATTCCATCCAGGCCATCCGGTATGTTTCCATGAGGTACTCCCTCATTCTTCTACACTCGGGTACTGGCCCAGTAGATGGGACATGTTGGCTGGTGGGAGCAACTTGGGCCGAAGGGCCTATTTCCATGCTCTATGACAATGGCTCCGCTGAAGCTGTCCGACCTGCTAAGTTCCCAGTATTTTAACGTTCACTGGATCAAGTGCAGACCCGTTGGGTCTGTTCCCCCAACCCACGGTTGCGAGGGGAGGGGGCGGCCTGAGGCGTCACATACACACCAGCCAATCTCTCACAGACCCACACACACTAACCACCCCACACACACATACTAACCACCCCTATTGATATTATATTATTATTATTAATTAACTCCTTTTACCTCATGCCCTGCCCTATCCACTCTCACATAGCCCCCAATTCGCAGTCACGGAGGGGGAGGGGGAGGCACAGAGAAGAAGACACGGAGGCACAGAGAGGGAGACACGGAGGCACAGAGAGAAAGATATGGAGGCACAGAGAGAGACATGGAGGCACAGAGAGAGACATGGAGGCACAGAGAGAGAGATACGGAGGCAGAGAGAGAGATATGGAGGCACAGAGAGAGACATGGAGGCACAGAGAGAGAGACACGGAGGCAGAGAGAGAGACACGGAGGCACAGAGAGAGACATGGAGGCACAGAGAGAGAGACACGGAGGCACAGAGAGAGACATGGAGGCACAGAGAGAGGGAGACACGGAGGCACAGAGAGAGAGACACGGAGGCACAGAGAGAGACATGGAGGCACAGAGAGAGAGACACGGAGGCACAGAGAGAGAGACATGGAGGCACAGAGAGAGAGACATGGAGGCACAGAGGGAGAGACATGGAGGCACAGAGAGAGACACGGAGGGGGGGGGAAGAAGGGGGGAAGAAGGGGGGGGGAAGAAGGGAGGGTGGAGAGGGGTACGGCCGCCCAGCAACCGTCGGCCTCAGAGTGAGCCTCAGCTCTATGGCCTCGCATCCTCGGCGCTTCAGACCCCGAGTACGGGGAGGAGGGGGGGGGGGGGAGGGCAGAGTGGGGGTGAATGGGGGGAAGAGGATGGGGAGAGGAATGAGAGGATGTAGGAGGGAGGTGAAGTGCAGGGGGGGGTTGTAGCGAGCGAGCAGGCGCGCGTGCGTTGGGGTTCAGCAGCGTGAGCTGTGGCGCGACCGTACTTGGAGGCATACTGGAGGCAGGTGGGCCTGGATTGGTCGGCATGTGGGCATTGTGACGTCGCAGCTGGTAAGAGCGGTTTAGATCTTAAAAATTGAGTGTTGTTTGAGATTTGTGATCAATTTTACTCATAATCGGTGGAAATAATTGACCAAGGAGCAGATGTGCGTATGTAAAAGTAAAATTGCTAGTGAAATGGTAAAAATGGCGGCGTTTTTGCGTCTGGTTTGCGCGGAGTAACGAATCAAATGCAAAATGCCGTACACCCACATACCCACAGTGTTTTAAAAGTATATAGGTAGATAAGTGCTAAGAGCAGAATTAGGCCTTTCAATCGCCATTCAATCATGGCTGACCTATCTCCTTCATCAACCTATTCTCCTGCCTTCTCCCTATAACCCCTGACACCAGTAGTAACCAATAAAATCTGCATAAAAATATCCATTGACGACCTCCAAAGCCCTCTGAGGCAATGAATTCCACAGATTCACCATCGTCTGACTAAAGAAATTCCTCTTCATCTTCGTAAAGGAACGTTCTTTAATTCTGAGGCTGTGGCCTCTGGTCCTAGACTCTCCCACTAGTGGAAACATCCTCTCTACATCCACGCTCTCCAGGCCTTTGACTATTCAATAAGTTTATGTCTATCCGTAAGCCGGTATCTGCAGTTCCTTCTACTGCCTCCAGGACTTCCCGGGTAACGGATATTTTGATGTTACATTCAAGTATCCGGCGGGATGGCACAAGTTGATAGAAGACCTCCGGGAGAAGGGGAATGAAGCTCCACTGTCGTTGCTGAAAGTGCAGCCGCTCTTCACCCTCCCCAACCAGAAGGAGAACACCACCCGACCCGTGGAGCTGGAGAACACCGCGGAGCTGGAGACCGCCACCCGACCCGCTGGGCTGGAGAACGCCAGGTAAGCCCCGGGGCTGGAGACCATCAGCAGAGCCGCGGGGCTGAAGAACGCCTGCGGAGTCACGGAGACGCAGACGCGGAGCAACGAAGCGGCAGAACACCAGCGCGCACCAAGCCAGCTCGGCCGACCAGAAGCACCAACAGACGGCGACGCGTACGAAAACACCGCCGGGGACGCAGAGGTGGGTTAAAGGCCAGGTTAGAGCTAGCCCCACACAGGGTAGCGATTCCTAGCCTTTTTCTCGCCAACGTGCGCTCACTGGCAAACAAAATGGACGAACTCCGGCTAAGGATCACCTCCCACAGCTGGATCAAGGACTGCAACATCCTGATCTTCACGGAAACTTGGCTCAACACTGACGTTCCTGACAGCGCCATCCAGCTATCGGGGCGTCATTTACTCCGAGCGGACAGGACATCAGACTCCGGTAAGACCAGAGGTGGGGGTCTGTGCATTTATGTAAATAAAGCATGGTGCACGGACTCCACCATCATCGAGAGTCACTGCTCAGCTAACCTTGAGTTCCTCTTGGTTAGATGCAGACCGTTCTATCTGCCCAGAGAGTTCACCTCCACTGTTGTGACTGCAGCCTATATCCCTCCTGATGCTAATGCCAAGCTTGCAATGAAAGAGCTGCATACTGCCATTAGCAATCAACAGACGCACAACCCCGAGGCAGCCTTCATTGTTGCGGGTGACTTCAATCACTCTAACCTGAAGACTGTACTCCCCAAATTCCACCAACATGTCTCCTTCCCCACTAGAGTAGACAAGACACTGGACAAAGTCTACACCAACATGGCTGAAGCTTACAAAGCCATCCCCCTCCCCCACCTTGGTCAGTCTGATCACGTCTCATTGTTCCTGCTCCCTAAGTACTCCCCACTCATCAGACGGGTTAAACCAACTGTGAGGACAGTTAAAGTCTGGTCAGAGGAAGCGGACTTCACACTTCAGCAGTGTTTTGGAAACACTGACTGGAAGGCGTTTGCAGCCCAGGCCACCCTTGACTCCCACACGGACATTGATTCCTACACATCCTCTGTTCTGGACTTTATAAACTCCACCATCAATAGTGTCACCTCCCTCAAACAGGTGACCATATTCCCGAATCAGAAGCCATGGATGAACAGCGAGGTCAGGCTACTGCTGAAAGCACGGGACACTGCTTTCAGGTCAGGCGATGCTCGAGCCTACAGTTCAGCCAGGGCTAACCTGAAGAGGGGCATCAAGAAGGCCAAGCACTGCCATAAGCTCAGGATTGAGGAGCACTTCAACAACAACTCCGACCCCCGACGCATGTGGCAAGGCATCCAGGCCATCACGGACTACAGACCCTCCAACACCACCCCCACATCCAGCGACGCCTCCTTCCTTGAGGAGCTTAACCACTTCTATGGCCGCTTCGACAGGGACAATCTAGAGACAGCCATCAAGGCTGTGCTACCTGCCGATCACCAACCCCTCACACTCACCCCCTACGACGTATTCGTGGCACTGAGTAGGACTAATGCACGTAAAGCTGCTGGCCCTGACGGCATCCCCGGGCGCGTGCTCAGGGCCTGTGCTGCGCAGCTGACAGACGTCTGGACTGACATCTTCAACCTGTCACTTGCCCAAGCAGTTGTCCCCACGTGCCTTAAATCCACCTCCATCGTGCCAGTGCCAAAACACTCCACTGCGGCAAGCCTCAACGACTTCCGCCCAGTTGCACTTACCCCCATCATCACCAAGTGCTTCGAGAGGCTGGTCCTGGCACACCTCAAAAGCTGCCTACCCCCCACACTGGATCCCTATCAGTTTGCCTACCGCAAGAACAGGAGTACGGAGGATGCCATCTCAACGGCACTTCACTCCGCCCTCTCCCACCTCGACAACAGAGACACTTACGTAAGAATGCTGTTCATCGATTACAGCTCAGCATTCAACACCATTATACCATCAAAACTGATCACCAAACTCGGTAACCTGGGCATCGACCCCTCCCTCTGCAACTGGATACTGGACTTTCTAACCAACAGACCCCAGTCTGTTAGGTTAGACAAGCACACCTCTTCAACCCTCACCCTGAACACCGGCGTTCCACAGGGCTGTGTGCTGAGCCCCCTCCTCTACTCCCTCTTCACCTATGACTGCACACCTGTACATGGTACTAACACCATCATCAAGTATGCAGATGATACAACGGTGATTGGCCTCATCAGCAACAACGATGAGTCGGCCTACAGGGAGGAGGTCCAGCACTTAGCAGCATGGTGCGCTGACAACAACCTGGCCCTTAACTCCAAGAAGACCAAGGAGCTCATTGTAGACTTCAGGAAGTCCAGGGGCGGCACGCACACCCCCATCCACATTAACGGGACGGAGGTGGAACGTGTTTCTAGCTTCAGGTTCCTGGGAGTCAACATCTCCGATGACCTCTCTTGGACCCACAATACCTCAACTCTGATCAAGAAGGCTCACCAGCGTCTCTTCTTCCTGAGGAGACTGAAGAAGGTCCATCTGTCTCCTCAGATCCTGGTGAACTTCTACCGCTGCACCATCGAGAGCATCCTTACCAACTGCATCACAGTATGGTATGGCAACTGCTCTGTCTCCGACCGGAAGGCATTGCAGAGGGTGGTGAAAATTGCCCAACGCATCACCGGTTCCTCGCTCCCTTCCATTGAGTCTGTCCAAAGCAAGCGTTATCTGCGGAGGGCGCTCAGCATCGCCAAGGACTGCTCTCACCCCAACCATGGACTGTTTACCCTCCTACCATCCGGGAGGCGCTACAGGTCTCTCCGTTGCCGAACCAGCAGGTCCAGGAACAGCTTCTTCCCGGCGGCTGTCACTCTACTCAACAACGTACCTCGGTGACTGCCAATCACCCCCCCACCCCCCGGACACTTATTATCACTTATTATTATTTATTTAAATCATTTGCTATGTCGCTCTTCCAGGGAGATGCTAAATGCATTTCGTTGTCTCTGTACTGTACACTGACAATGACAATTAAAATTGAATCTGAATCTGAAGGAAAGTATAATCATGGTACACATGTTCAATCCACATGTGCCCGTAGTGGATGTCCTCACCTTCCTTGCTCTCTACGTCGAAGGAGCAGGGAACTGCGTGGACGTGAAGGACCTGCATTGGATTTGGACAAGCAAGCAGCAAGTCAAGGTAAAGCTGAGGGTGGACAAGGACGGAGCATTCCTCCACCCTCCCTCGGTGTTCGCGATTGGAGGAAACCGAGGATACATGAGTTACGTGGGGCAACCCAGACTGTGCAGGAAATGTAACAAGCCTGGGCATGTGATGGCCCAATGCTCTGCAGTGGACTGCAAAAACTACAAGACGGAGGGACATGAGACAAAGGACTGTCAGGCCAGCAAGAACTGCATCTGTGTGAGGAGGCAGGCCACTTTTACAGGGTCTGCCCTAAACGAGCCTGCACCTATGCACAGGCGACAAGAGGGGCTGCTGCTGCCAGCACCACCAGGGTGGGCGAGACACCCCCCACCACTGCCAAGAACCCAGCAGAGAGGGGGAACAGGGATGAGGACAGCCCAACCACCTCGAGCCCCCAAGTGCCAGGAGCCCCCAGCACCCTGCCCAGGAGGGAGAGTCGAAGGAGGAGGGGGAACAGCAGGAGAAATGGACGATGGTGACGTATGGAAAACACCAGAGAGTTCAGCACAAAGAGCAGAGGCCAGAAGGTGTTGGCAAGTCTAAAATTAACCCCAAAAAAAGATCTCTCTCCCTGACAGAAGGCAGCAACCTCTCCTCGTCGGAGGATGAGGCGACCGGGAAGTCCCGACGACAGAGGCACAGGAAGAAAACCGGGGAGCAAACGAGAAGGGCCACGCCGATTGTCCCCCAGCCCCAGGAGACCGAGAGCAGAGCAGTGTCGAGGGGCTCCAGCCCCAGGACATCGGGAGCAGAGCAGCGGCCGATGGGCCCCAGCTCCGAGTTTCCGGGAGCAGTTAATCTGTCACCGTACCCCAGCTACAGGAGACGGGGAAGCAGCGCACCCAGAAGGGGGTGGAACGAACACCCACCCCCCAACGACACCTTGGGTTACGCCACAGGAAACCCACCGCATTAAGGATGCCGGCACCGAGTACCTGAGCCCACCGAAGCGGTGGGCATGAGATGACACGAGAATGGTCAGTGACTCTAAAGACAATGGAGCTGAAACTGGCATCTTTAAACGTGCGCAGTGTGAAGAGCACTGCACGATGTGTTAATGCCTTACAGTACCTGGCCAAGGTCAAGGCAGATGTGACTTTTCACCAGGAGTGCGAGTTGCCACAACTCCGCTGCTATCGGAGGTGGTCGCGATGGTGGCCTCACGGACTGTCGGTGTGGTCGAGGGCAATGACTGTCGTGCTTCCGGCCTGCGGATCTTGCTGCGGGGAGGGAACTTTGCCATCACTGAGGTCAGGGAGGTGGTTGGGGGTCGTCTCCTCGTGGTGGATGTAATGTACCGTGGTTCTCCGCACCGGCTGATTAATGTGTATGCCTCACCCCTGCAGAGCGAGTGGCTGGCCGTTCTCCAGCAGCTCCCAGTGCTACTGGCCACGTCCCGGCAGCTCGTTCTGGCCGGTGACTTCACCTACATCATTGATGCGGCTGGCGATCCGGCAATGCCGACAACAGACTGAACAGCACGTCCAAGTTCCTGATGGAAATGGTAAAAGTCGCAAAGCAGCATGACACCTTCAGCGATCCTGCAGGCGGGTCCCAGCCGCGGTTCACCTGGTCGAGATCGGACGGTTCAGCCCGATCCCGGATAGACTTCGTCTTCACCACGAAAGCCGTCACGGTGAGACACACCGACCTCACGCCGCTGTTCTTCTCTGACCACTGCCTCCTTCAGGCTTCCTGTCACCTACAGGAGGACCGGAAGGCAGGAAGAGGGACATGGAAGTTAAATGTGAAGCTGTTGACCTTAGTGAACGTTGAGGAGCAAAAGAGGGACTATGCACGTTGGAGAACGGTGAAGCCCCTCTTTGACTCCCCGACACTCTGGTGAGGTGAAGGACCGGCAAGCTCGGCTCTTTACCTCTGAATCCTCAAAGATCATCTTCCGATCCAGAGTCCTCCATGTGGAGCAGGATGAGCAGGTCTTGGGGGACAGCAAGCGGGAGAGTTTGGACCAACCACTGACCCTAGAGGAGCTGACTGGCTCCGTCCGCTCCTTTGACTCGAGTAAAACTCCCAGAAGCGATGGCTTACCGGCCGAGTTGTATTCGGCTCTGTAGGACTGGGTGGGCCCGGACCTACTGGAAGTGTACAACGACATGCTTCTAGCCGGCAGCATGTCAGACTCCATGAGGAAGGGCAGCATCACCCTAATCTACAAGCAGAAAGGGAAGATGAAAGATATAAGTAATTGGCGACCCATCACATTGTCGAATGTAGTTACAAGATCCTGTCTAAGGCCATCGCCACCCGGATCAATTCTGGTCTGGGACGGTACCTGTGCTGTACCCGGCAGGAAAATCTCAGACAGCCTAGCGCTGCTGAGAGATACCATCGCCTACGTGCAGGACAGACAGGTGGATGCCTGCCTAGTCAGCTTGGACCAGGAGAAGGCCTTCGACAGGATATCACACACGTACATGAGGGACATGCTCTCCAAATGGGTTTTGGGGAGGGAATCCGAAATTGGATCAAACTGCTCTACACCAATATCCGTAGTGCAGTCCAAATCAATGGGTCGGAATCAGACAGTTTCCCCGTGAGGTCTGGAGTCAGGCAGGGTTGCCCTCTCTCCTGTCTTGTTTGTCTGCTGTATTGAACCTTTTGCCGAGTCCATCAGGAAGGACGCGAGCATAAGAGGAGTGACATTGCCAGGCAGTGGGGACATTCAGGTCAAAACCTCCCTGTACATGGCCGATGTCGCCGTCTTCTGCTTGGATCCAAGGTCGGTCCGCAGATTGATCAGCATCTGCGACCAGTTTGAGTCGGCCACGGGAGCCAGGGTGAACCGCAGGAAGAGCGAGGCCATGCTCTTTGGCAACTGGCCCGACCGATCTTCCGTCCCCTTCACCATCAAGCCTGACTTCTTGAAGGTGCTGGGGATCTGGCTCGTGGGGGCTGAGGCGAGTAACAAGAATTGGCTGGAGCGGATAGTCAAGGTGGGGAAGAAGCTGGAGCTGTGGAGGCAACGCTCCCTCTCCATAATGGTGAAAAATGTGGTCATCAGGTGTGGGGTACTCTCGGGGCTGCTGTACTTGGCACAAGTGTGGCCTGTCCCTCCCTCCTATGCCACAGGGATCACCCGGGCCGTCTTCCAGTTCATCTGGGGGTCGAGGATGGACCGGGTGCGACGGACCACAATGTACAAGTCAGCAGACAACGGGGGTAAAAGCGTGCCCAACGTCGCCCTCACCCTGATGGCTACCTTTGTGTGTGGCTGCATCAGGCGGAGTGTAGAGCCAAGGCATGTGGGCACCAAGTGTCACTACCTGCTGAGGTTCTACCTGTCCCCGGTGTTGCGAAGGATGGGCCTGGCACAGATGCCACGCAATGTGCCAGTCAGCTGGACATTGCTGCCACATCTGTCGTCTGTGGAAATGTTCGTCCGGACCAACACCTTTGACCACAAGTCCATTGGGCAGTGATCAGCACGGAATGTCCTGCAGGCACTGCAGGGAAAGGACTCGATGGGTCCTGTGGCGTGGTTCCCAGAGCAGACTGCCCAGCTTGTCTGGCAAAATGCCTCATCGCCAGAACTCACCAACAAGCACCAAGACCTGGCTTGGCTGGCGGTGAGGGGGGCCCTCCCAGTCAGATCCTTCCTGCACCGTCGGAAACCTCACTACCAGCGCACGCTGCCCTCGGGACGGCTGCTATGGAGAGGAGACGTTTGCCCACCTCTTTGCAGAGTATGGATTTGCAAAGAGAGTCTGGAGAAATATGCATGGGTCCCTGGAACGCTTTATCCCGAACAGCTCTGTCACAGAGGACTCTGATTTACCGACTATTCCCAGGGACACATTCGGAGGCTGACATCGAGGGCTGCTGGAAGGTTATCAACTCGGTGAAGGACCACAGAATCACCTCCTTTGGTCTGCCCGAGCGTTGTTCACCACCCAGCGAAGCGAGATGTCCGTCGGGGAATGTTGCCGACTGGCCCGCTGCAGACTGCAGGAGTACGTGCTAAGGGACTCACTGAAGCTTGGTGCAGCCAACGCCAAGGCTTGGTGGGGGAGGGCCACAGTCTAGGGTCCTTCCGCTGCTGGACATGGGGGGCACGGTATGGTGGAGACGCCCCTCAAAATAAGGGAAGGTATCCCATGCCAGGGGGCCACATGAGTGGCACGGGTGGGGGACAGTTTCGGGGAATTTAAAAGATGTATAAAATTTATTGAACAATTTGTATAGCCATGTAAATGTTGGATGAATTTTTCGCATGGTTCAAACATCTATATTACTAAATCTCTGATCTTGCCCGCTTTTGGCCGACTTTGCTGCGATTTCCGAGTGAACGCCGCCACTTACGGCTGTCATTATTGGCCACCTCGCTCAGAGCCCCCCTCCGCCATACGAGTGCGGGGGATTTTTTCTGTCGATGAAAAATGAGAGAGATATGAGAGAATGGTTCTCCATTCTCTCTGCTGCCCCCGCTGGCGGCAGGGGGAGGGACTATAAAACCAGGAAGTGCCGTGCCTCACTCAGTCTCTGCCAGACCCAGGAAGCAAGAGAGTCACGGCTCTCTGAGCTGCGAATAACACTGAACGCACGTCCACACCACGGTGAGTCCCCTCGATGCAACTGTAAAGTGGCTGCAGCCCTTTCTTAAACGTTTGTTGTAAAAAGTGGGATAACATTAGCTACCCTCCAATCCACAGGAACTGATCCTGAGTCTATAGAACATTGGAAAATTATCACCAATGCATCCACGATTTCAAGAGTCACTTCCTTAAGTACCCTGGGATGCAGACCATAAGGCCCTGGGGATTTAACAGCCTTCAGTCCCATCAGTCTATCCAAAACCATTTCCTACCTAATGTGGATTTCCTTCAGTTCCTCCGTCACCCCAGATCCTCTGGCCACGACTACATCTGGGAGATTATTTTGTGTCCTCCTTAGTGAAGACAGATCCAAAGTACCTGTTCAACTCATCTGCCATTTCCTTGTTCCCCACAATAAATTCACCTTTTTCGGTCTTCAATGGTCCAACTTCGGTCTTAACTAATGACATGAATATTGTCCCAAACCTCCGCTCCACCCAACCCGCAGCCCGCGGAGGGTGGCCGTGGGAGAGTGGGAGCTGTCCTGAGGGATGAGCACCTTTGGCCGCTTTCAAATTGGTGCTTGGGTTCAGATTGCTCAGTCACCTATGGCTTGTTGGGAAAATGAACCACAAGCTCCTGTCTCTCCCTTCTCTCTCCTCCTCTCTCTCCCCTCTTCTCTCTCCCTTCTCTCTCCCTTCTCTCTCTCCTCCTCTCTCTTCCCCTCCTCTCCCCCCCCCCCTTCTCTCTCCCTCCCTTCTCTCTCTCCCCCTTCTACACTTCTACACCAGGGTGATTTCCCCCCCTCCGACCGTGGTCAGTGACTGTGGGATGCTCCTGCGGGTGGAGGCGGAGGAGAGAGAGAAGGGGGAGAGAAGGGGAGTGAGAAGGGAGGGGAGAGAGAGAAGGGGAGAGAAGGGAGAGCGAGGGGGGTGGGGGGGTGGGGAGAGGAGTCCGTGTTGAAAGCGAGGCTCACAGGCCCATATTAGGTAATCCAGTTGCCATTGGTGTTGCTGGGGATCCGCAAGGCCCCTAAGGTAGATCTGGACACAACTTCTGTGGAACTGGTGTAGGGCTCCCCGCTGACGGTGCCTGGTGGAGCAAATGGGTGGACTGACTCCTGTTCCAACCTCTTGCCACGGTGTTGCTCCTGTTTACATTCTGCCTGCGCTCAAGGACTGTCTGTTTGTTTTCATCTGCCGGAACTCACACCAGACTCCGCTGCAGTGGCCTCATGAGGGTCCTTTCCGGGTGTTGCGGCCCAGCATTGCAACTTTTGTTTTGGATGTCAGGTGTCGTGAGGAGATTGTTTCGGTGGCCCACCTCAAGCCCGCCCATTTGGATGTTGACAGCCTGTTGGTGGTAGCCTAACCCCATCGTAGAGGTCATCCGCTGGACGTCCCGCTTTCGCCAGTTGCACCTGTTGAGACTGTTCCGCCTGTGGCGACTGTTCCACCTGTTGTACCTGTTCCGCTTGTTGTACCTGTTGCCCCCGTTATGCCAGTTCCCCCAGTCTCCACTCAGTCTAGCTGCCTGACTCGGACTCCCGCTTGTTTCGTTTCCTCTGGTTCTGGGGGTGGGGGGGCGGTCAATTAGCAGCAACTGGTGGTGGGGTGGGGAAGTCGGAACCCTCGTCATTGGTCGGCATGGTCATGTGACCACGGGGGTTCATTTGCGGGCTTTTATCCAGTTATTCAGCGCTCCTCCCACCGACAGTAGCTGTGTTTGTTAGCCTAGCTAAGCATGCGTTTTTCACGAGTTTTGGTTCTGTTTTTTCATTAAATAAAATTACTTTACTCAACCTGCCTAGTCTCGCTTCAATGCATTGTATTGTTTCTCTTCAGCATGTTAAGTGGATGGTAAACTATTTATTAGAAGTTTAAACTGTCATTCTGCTGAAAGTTTTTTGCTCAAAGTATAGGAGCAAGGTCCGACTGCAGTCGTGCACAACTGGTGAGACCAAAACTGGAGTATTGTGTGCAGTTTTCATCTCCTAATTTGATTCTTGCGATTGAGGGAGTGCAGCATAGTTTCACTAGATTAATTCCCAGGATGGCGAGACTGACATATGATGAAAGAATGGGTCGACTGGGCTTATCTATCTATCTATATTACTAAATCTCTGATCAATTATATTTGCCTTTATATTTTGCTATAAGATATAAGGAACATAAGCCATAAGCCAATACATTTGCCTATATTAATATTATATATGATACACACACCCACACACATATATAAATGTGATATTGATGTATATAATTATATAGCACATACATATTTCTCGAGTCTTATATATATATATACACACGGGAGGGCTGGACACCTAACACAATATTCCACCTCTGCACCAATTCCAATATTGCTGGCCAGTGGGGGGGGGGGGCACTTTCTGTTGCGCTAGTATGAGTGTTGTGGGGCGAAGTTACTGGTTTCCAGAGGGCTAGCATGAAGTTTGTGGGCCGAATGGATTTTTGGGCTGGCAGCTCAGTCACCGAGGCCTGGCAGTACAGTCACTCAGACCTGGCAGGCTGGCGGCTAAGAAACTGCCAGAAATTGTGCCCAAAACAGGTGACAGGCAGTAAGAGAGAGAAGGGGGAGAGGGTAGACTGAATGGATTATTGGGCTGGTAGTTCACTAACTCACGGCTCGTGGGCTGGCAGTGCAGTCACTCATGCCTGGTACGCTGGCAGTTCACTCAGTCACCCCACCTACCTTCACCCCCTTCACCCCCCCCCCCCCCCCAATTTTCTGCTCCTTGCCATTCCCCTCCCACCCACACATTCAGTGCATCTCCCCACAACCCCCCCCCCCCCCCCCACATGCACTCTTAGTGGCTCCCCCACTGAGCAGCCATTCCTGCCTATTAGGTTCTATTGTGATAAAAGAGCACACAGGCATTAAAAGTGCAAAAAGGTTTTATTAAAGTTTAAAATGTGAATGACTCTTAAAATATAAGAACAATTTAAATGTTAAAGATAAGAATTATTAAAGTTCTTTCTTGTTGTGTTCTGCTGCTCACTGCCTCTTGATGACTATTTCCTGTTGATAAAAAAAAGACAATTTTAATATAGAGAAAGTCAGCGGTCAAATTTTAAGAAGGAAAATCTGAGAATTTATCGCAAAGTCATCATTCAACGAAACACTTTTAATGACAACATTCTTGGTCGATGTTCCATCCTTCAGGAAAACTTTGACATTTCCCTTCATCTTTCCTCGGCTAAAGCCACATATAGTTGTCAATGCTGAAATACCGGTTTGTCGAGGTAGATCAACACCTTCTGCATTGTTTGTCCTTGTGCTTTATGGATCGTCATAGCAACACTTGATTGAATGGGGAATTGGGTCCGCTGAAGGGGAATGTCTTCACCTTCTGTCAAAATAAGTGCTATCCTAGGAATGAGAACAATGTCACCTTTGAAGGCTCCCATGTTGATTCTTGCAATGATCAGATTATTGTGTAGCTCTTCCACAATCATCCTCATTCCATTGCATAGCTTTGGTGGCTCCAAGTTTCTCATTAATATTTTTTCAACTCCAATTTGTGTGGTGGTAATCCAGAGAGTTCGAGTGAATCGAGGAATTATGTTGGGAAGTGAGTATCATGAGTTCCCTCAGTGACAGCATTGGAAGAAAGGTACTCCTTAACGATTCCAGGGAAGCGTTTGATGCATGTAGAATTGATGCTTCTCATGGTTTCGTTGTGAGGAACCAAGATACAATTGTTGGAGAATAATTCTGCAGGATTGTCAAATGTGGGATAGATGAAATCAATACAATCCTCCAGTGTTTCTGCCGATAGAAGCAGGTCTTGTGGGATTTCAATTTCATCGTCTTCATTCTTTAAAATCTTGTCTTCTCCAACTTTCAACAAAAATTGAGAATAGCCGCCTTCTCCCTCTGTCAATCGGATATTTGTGTGCAATTGAAACTTGGTGAAAGTCTCCACAAGTAGGATTTCTTGATGCAGGCATTTTCAACATCAGCATCATTACCCCTTTTCACCACAGCAAGTAGTTGTCGAAAATCGCCACAACAAACGATAAGAATGCCGCCAAAAGGCTTAGTGTTGCTGAAGACATCTTGAAGAGTTCTGTCCACCGCTTCAAAGCTTTCTCTCCTAATCATTGGACATTCATCCCAAACAATGAGTTTCACTTGCCTCAAGAAATGTGCCGTCTTAGAGTTCTTCTCGATGTTGCACAATGTATCCTCAGCCACTTGGATGGGTATCTTGAATCGAGAATGTGCAGTTCTTCCACCAGGCATTAACGTAGCTGCTATCCCAGTCGATGCTACAGCAATAGCCACATCACCTTGACCTCTAAATTTGGAGAGGATCAATTTGCTGATAAATGTTTTTCCTGTTCCTCCTGGTGCATCAATGAAAAACGTTGAAGGGAGATTCCTTTTCAAGGAGTTGCACACCTGGTCATACACTATTCTCTGCTCATCAATCAGCAGAGGCTCATTCTGCTCAACACACTGCTGTTGTTCATTTTTATCATATTGCAATTCCTGCAGCAATTCTGGATTGTCACCATCAAGGTGCATCCTTCCATTTCTTGGTTGTGGCAAATTAAATAATTCTATTGTCTTGTTGTAATTCTCCAGCTTGTCTTGAATATAGAACAGAGCCTGATCATGATGCTTCTCTTCAATCACGATATTAGGATCATTCATTGTTCTCCGGTCTTTTTCAAGGTAATCTTCAGACATTGAATCCTTGAAGTGATCCCATAATTGTCGAGCATCGTTGATCTCAGTATTCGTCAACAAAACAACAAACAAATCTCTCATTGCACTGGGGAGTCTTGTGTTCTCAGCATCTTCCATTATTTGTTGCCAATGGTCGTCAGTCTGCAACAAACCTCTTTGTCTGCAGAAGAAAGGATACATTTGTCCATCATGCGTTTTCAATGAATCAAAGGATACTGGCCCATTTATGTGATGCAGAAGCAATCTCAAGTAGTAGAGGTCACCAAATTTTGGAGACACGGTATACACTCGTCCCAGAACGTTACATTAAAAAATACCTGGATAATCTTGCACTCTTGCCGGCCTTCCTTCTTTGCCATCTCTTGTTCTTCCATGTGTAAAATCGGGAAACATCAGCGTAGTTGAGTGTTCTTGGAAATGGCTCCAGAGAAGACAATGCCATGAATTCAGTTAAAGTCGTTCTCCCCATATGACCATTGGTCCTGTGTTCAGCAGCATGGAATCTGAGAACAACTCGTTATTGTGCTGGTAGATGTACCTGGAGTCGAAAGACCGCGGGGTGTCTCTCATGAGTCGTAAATCCAAGGATTAATGCCACTGCTTCTGATGGACCAATGTATCTGCGAGTCAAGTACTGTGAAATGTCGTCATCCCTGTTCACTCTAAAAGATGCTTGATCATTTCCCTTCATGGTGTACTTGATGACGTATTTGACTGACTTTATAGAGCAGCATATCTCAACGTTGATGTGACATTTGAACATCTTCAATAGTTGAGCATTATAGGGCACCACCCAATCAGAAGTGATAGGTCGATGCTGGCGTCCTTCTTGATATCCCTGAAATCCTCCCGTGTCTGGAGATCTTCTCCTGTATAGAGCGTATGAATTACGTCCACACCTTGTGCTGGCGATAAATGGCTTTGGGAATCTCTTACTGCATGTTCCTTTCTTCCAACATGGAGAGGTGTGGTTGCAGAATGGTCCATGAATCATGTGCTTGAGTACCAATTCACACAGCTCAGGATCCACTTGCGGGTCTGGTATTGATGAACCTGGCCTTGAATGATCACTGAAGGATTCCATCCAGGTTGCACCACTTCCTTGGCACCGAATGACGTCAGTTGAAATAAACAGTTGTATTGTCTAATATGCCTTATGAACTCCTTTGCTTGTGCAGTGTCAACAGTATACAATCTCATGAGTTCATCAGGCAGTGCGTGCACAGGAGCAATGTTCACTTGACCATTCATGCAGCAAAAGTGTGTGGTTTCTGCAGGGAAACGGTTCATTCGACAGTGAGGGCAAACCTTTGTCATTTGTCCAACATCAGAAGAAAGATTTCTCCTTACCAGTTGTGTATTTCGTCTTGTTGTATCTCTGGCCTGCTGTTCAGCCAGTCTGGTAGTTTTTTAATCTCCTGTCTCTTGAAGCCTTCTTCTTTGCGATCTTTCTCGTTCATGCTTGAGACGCAAACTTTCTCTTTGTGGTGTGTCTGCATCCCTGCTGCATTGTGGTCTTTCTTGTTGATCATACAAACATTGAGTTATTTTTGGTTGTCTCTTCATCCCTTCTCTGTGCTCTTTCTTGTCGACCCTTGATACGCTCACTTCTTCGTGGCATCTCTTCATCACCCCGTGTGCTTTGCGTTCTTTCTCGTTGATCCTCAAAATGTTCAGTTCTTTTTGTTGCGCCTCTTGATCCTTTCTTCTTTGTCTGCTTTCTCGGTCATCTGCGCGACGTTGAGATGTTTCTTCTTCGGTATCTCCTTCCCTTCTCAGTCTTGTTGCAGCTCGATGTTCCACTGCCCGCTGCCTTGACCATCTGCAGTCCTTTTTGTCCCTTTTCCTGACATGATGTCAAAAAAGCAGGCAAAAGACAATTTCAGTTGTTAATGAACACTGAAGAATTTGTGCAAAATACTTTTTGGAGGTGGGATGCTGTCAGGGTGGGATGGGGATGGTAAACATTGTGCAGCCAAGGGAGGAGGGACAGCTTCAGGCGGGGGCTCTCGTGAGCTGATGAGAAGGGGGGAGGTGTCCTCTTACAGGGGATGAGGGCGGCTTCAGTAGGGGGTGCTTTCTATAGCCAGGTGGAGGGCAGCATCTTGAGGTGGGGGGGCAGTGAGCGATCTACTCATGACCTGTGGACTCACTCACTGCCTTGGGATTAACTCATGGCCTTTGGACTGACTGACTCTCACGGCTTGTGGTCTGACTGATGCCTGACTTCTGGAGTCACGTCCGACATGTAAACTGAAAACTATAACATCTACATTGAGGAACAGCTTCTTCCTGACAGCTACCACGCTATTAAACATAATAAGTTCTGAACTACGAAACACTATATTATTTCTCACACATATTCACATACTCACACACACACACACACACACACACATATATATATTCACACACACACACACATATATATTCACACACACACTCACACACACACACACATATATTCACAGACATATATTCACACTCACAGACGTATATTCACACTCACAGACACACACACACATATATTCACACACACACAAGCTGAAACACAATTGCAGCTGTTGCTGAAACACAATTGCAGCTGTTGCTGAAACACAATTGCAGCTGTTGCTGAAACACAATTGCAGCTGTTGCTGAAACACAATTGCAGCTGTTGCTGAAACAGACAAACAAACACTTACCAGTTCTGTATAATTTTTCAACACCTCGTGCACTTTGTGGTCAGCGCCATCTTGCCTCCGACCGGAAATGACATCATCGCCGCCGGCTTCCCGATCACCGGAAATAACGTCATCGCCGCCATCTTGCAACCGCCAAAATCACAAAATAAGCGCCAATTTTAAATATAAACACAGTTCTGGTCCAAATAAAAAGCTTTATTCGTGCTTCATCCGCCTGAAAACGTTGCAACAAATCCATTTCAATTTACATGAACATTTCAAAGACAATACAGACATCATGCTTTAGTCACCTGAAAACGGTTGAGACCATTTTAAAACCCAAGAGAAACAAATTTGCAAATGCTTTATAACAATAACAAATGCTTTTTATTTTCAATACACATTTCAAAGACAATATAGATAGGCAAATTTACAAATGCATTTCATGTTCAATACACATTTCAAAGACAATATAGATAGGCAAATTTACAAATGCATTTCATGTTCAATACACATTTCAAAGACAATATAGATAAACAAATTTACAAATGCATTTCATGTTCAATACACATTTCAAAGACAATATAGATATACAAATTTACATACGCATTTCATGTTCAATACACATTTCAAAGACAATATAGATAGACAAATTTGCAAACTCTATCCAACAAAATGCCAAGAAACTTCAGACCATGGTGAATGGTGAACAACATACATATCAATTGGCTGAAATAGCATATGGAGGGGACTCACCTTGGAGTAGGGCTGCAGCTCAGAGAGCCGTGACCCTTTCACTTTGTGGTCTGGAAGAAAGTGATTGAAGCAGGACACTTCCGGGTTTTATAGTCCCTCCCTCCCCCTGCTGCCAGCGGGGGCAGCAGAGAGAATGGGGAATGTTGTAAAAACATTAATATCTCTGTCATATTTCATTGACGGGAAAAATCCTCGGCACACATGCGGCGGAGGGGGGCTCTGAGCGAGGTGGCCAAAAATGACGTCCGTAGGTGGTGGCGTTCTCTCGGAAATCGCAGCACAGATCGCCAAAACCGGTCAAGAACAGAGTTTTAGTAATATAGATATAACACACACATATGTATGTTTCTCTAGTTTCTTTCTTGTGATCTCCCAATTTTGTTGAACTTTTTTTTCTTTCATTCAACCTCTCTCTCTGAAATCTTAATATTGTGAATAAATAAAAATGAACACATGCCAAGATATTTCTTCATTCTATATTAGTGTAAAGAAATATAGTGTATACATACCTACATTGATGGAGAATTGCGAGCATTATACATGAAAACTGTGCATTGCTACCATAGTTTAGTTTTTAATTTAACATATGTTTGAGGGAAATCTACGTATATTTGAGGGAAATAAGTTACTGTATTTCCCGGCAATGAAGACGTACCACCATTTGAGTTGCTAAATTTTGAGAAAAGGATGGCGGGACAGAATTGAGAGTTTCGTTTAGTCCAGGGGTCCGCAGCCTTTATTGCATAGGGGCCAGGACCCTCCGGGACTAGCTGCAGTTCCCAGGTCACCTGCGAGCCGCGGGTCTAGCTGCGGTTCCGTTGTCCAGGCCCGGCAGCCGCTCGCAGCCACCCAAGCTTTGAGTAAGTTTTTAAATGTGAATATCTCATAACTAAACATTTGTGGGTTAGCAGTATATTGCATCAATCCACTCATTTTTAAATCGTTCTACAACAAATTTCATAAACAAGGATAACACTTTTTATTTCTGTAATTTATGGTAAGATTTACATAATTTATTGTTTTATGTGTGAGATATACAGGGTGTTCAGAACAAAGATGGCAGTTCTTTGACAAGTACTCGGTCTGATTATAACTACATAACTGCAGAATGGATGATATGTCACTTAATTGCAATTGTTTTCAGGGGTGGGGAGAGACATGTATATTGAAGATGTATTTTTCCTCTAGTAAGTCAATTTATGCCTACTGAATATATTCTATATTCATGCCTACTATATAGAATTTCATTGTCCTATCTGGGACACATGACAATAAACTCTCTTGACTTGACTTGATTCATCTTAAATGTAGAAGAGCTTACAATACCATGCATGCCTTACGACAACAACAAAACCAAAAATGTACAGCAGTGTAAAAATTGATACCTTTATTATTGTTTAAGAACAAACTGCAGATGCTGGAATATCGAAGGTAGACAAAAATGCTCCAGTATTTTTATCTACCTTTATTATTGTGCTAAGTCTATAAAAGAAGACTTTCTAATAACTTGCTCATGTACCAAAAAATGTCTTATATAATATAATACATCGTCGGGATCATAAGAATAGATTTATATATGTTACAGTCATCATGCATTGGGAAGGAAATTAAGGCTTTAATGTGTGTTCCTCATGGCATGTCGTTGTTCCCTATAACTCTATTTATCATGTATTTTAAACACCATTGATCCGTGTACATTGAACACCATTTATCATGTATTTTAAACAACATTGATCCGTGTACATTGTGTATATATATATATTTTTTAAATAATTGTATTTGTTAGAAGTAGTGTACATTATAATAATATGCCAAAAATAACATAATACATTTCCTGTGCCACTTCATATTTTAAACTTTAAAAAGCAGAAAAGTAAAGAAAGTGAAATAGGATAGTATGTGAAAGAGTGATCAAAAGAGACCCTTAGACACGAAAAATTTGAAAAATGAATTAAGAAGCCATAGAAAAAGAAAGAGAAAAAGAAAGAAGATATATTAAAAGTAACAAAAGAGATAAAAGGGATATACCAACAATGTGTATATTTAATAGCATTTATCGTGTATTTTAAACACCATTAATCCGTGTACATTGTGTATATTTAACACAATTTATCATGTATTTTAAACATTATTTCAAACTGGCTTAAACACAAGCCGATTCGGGACCTCCGTTGCTTGGAGGTCCTGAAACGGCCGCCTCCTACCGTATGATGTTATAGGCCGCGGGCCGGCATTTATCTGCGGCGAGGAATCCCAGACCCAGCGAAAGAAAGTGCATGCTGCCCCCGAGACTAGAAGCTCCACACACCGCGGCTTCAGGGTGCTATATTCCGCGGGGCCAGTGATCAAAGCAATTCTTCTGGCGACCCCCGGCTCCGCGATCTGAGCTATAGGAAGTGATCGGCCACAAGACAGAAAGTTCTAATTTTTTTCTTACCTTTCGTCTTTAGTGGGGAACCTGAAGAAACACTGCTATAAAGTGCTTGAATCGCTTACATTGGCGAATCGAGCACTATTGCAGAACGGCTCGCTACGCGTGTAGATTTGGGTGCCATGACAGATGCCGATTTAATAAACAAAACAAATATCTATGATTCCCAAAATGGCGTGCCACAAATTACCCATGAGCCCATGACCGTACTACAGCTTTTTCGTCGATGGTTTAGCTTGTTCCTCTATAATCTTTGATCGTCAGTCCCCCCCCTCCACCGGGCCCGGCTCTGTCATGCTGGCGGAAGCCATGATTGGCTGGTCCCCCCCCCCGATGCTTATCACCGCCCTCTGTACCTCGCGCCTGGGCTGCTACCCCACCCGTCTTCTCTCTCTTTCTCCCCCCTCTCTCTCTCTCCTTCTCTCCCACTTTCCCCCTCTTCCCCCCTCTCACCCTCCCTATCCCCCCCTCTCTCTCTATCTCCTCTCTCACTCCCCTCTCTTCCTCCCCTCTCTCTCCCCTCCTGCATTCTCTCCCACCCCAACCCCCTGCCCTCCCCCACCCTCCCTCCCCTAAACTCCCTTCCCTCCCACACCCTCCCCTACCCCCTTCCCTCCACCTCCCCCTCCTTCCACACCCCCTCTCCCCTTCCCTTCCCCCCCTCTCAGCCCCCCTCTCTCTCCTCCCATCTCTCTCTGCCCTCCTCCCCCCTCACCCACCCTCCCTCTCCTCCTCCACCCCCCTCTCCCTCTGTCTCCTGCCCTCCTGTCTCTGCCTTTCTCTCTCTCTGTCTCTCCCCATTCTCTCTCTGCCCTCACCCTCTACCCCCCACCCCTCACTAGATGCGCCTGCGAGTTGTGGGCTATGCGTCAGTGGAGAGGGCAGTTATTGGGTACAAGGAGCACATTAATAATATTAATATAATATCGGCGATTAGTTAGTGTGTGTGTGTGGGGGTGGTTAGTGTGCTTGATACTGCATGCCGCCCACCCATGCATTGGGGGAACAGACCTGCACTTGGTCGCGTAACTATTAAAATTCTCGTTGGTTTGTTGGTTTGTAATGGATACTTTTTCGCGAATATTAATTTAAGGTGTTTGTGGATTTATCTCTCCACCCTTTGCCATAACTGAGACATTTTTTACATATTTCTCCACATTTTGTTTTGCAAATTAGGTTATTAATTTCCCTGTTTTTTTAGTAAAAAACATCCAAAAAAATATAAAATCAAACTGCTGCACGAGTCACCGTGCTCTCACAGATGTCCAATCATAATGAGTCTCATTTACATATGATATGATATCACAATGGGATAGGGGTGGGAGGCTGGAACCTTCACGTGGCCCACGAATGCAATCAACATTGCATGCACAATCAAATAAAATCAAATAGAGTAAATTGTCCTACCCTCCCTCCCTCTCTACCCCCTCCCTTTTTACCCCCTCCCTTTTCCACTCCCTCCCCTCCTCCATCGCCTCCTCTTCTCTCCCCGCTCCACCTCTCCCCGCTCCACTCCCCCCCTCGTCTCTCTCCCCTCCACATCTCCCCTCTTCTCTCTCCTCTCTCCCCTAGTCAAACCCTCCTCTCTCACCCCTCCCTCCCCTCTCTCCCCCTCCCTCCCTTCCACCCATGCCTTTCTCCCTCCCCCCTTCTCTCTCTCACCCTTCTCTATCTCCCTCTCCCCCTTTCTCCACCCCTCCTCCTCTCTATCCTCCCCTGTTCTCTCCCCCCCTCTTCTATCTCCTCTCCACCCTCTTCCCCTCCAATCTCTCTCCACCCGCCCTCTCCCCTCCCCTCTCCCCCACCTCTACCACCCTCCCTCCTCCCCCCTTCTCACTCTCCCCTTTCTCCCTCTCCCCCCTTCCCTTCTCTCCCCCCCCTTCTCTCTGTCTACCCCTTTCTCTCTCTCTCCCCCTCTCTCTTCCCCTCCCCCTTCTCCCCACTCTCTCTCCCTCCACCTTCCCCCCTCTACGCCCCTATCTCCCCCCCCCTCCCCGCTCACCATCCTCCCTCTCTCCCCCATCCACCACTCACCCCATCACCCTCTCCATTTCCCCCTCTCCGCCCCCCTTTCCGCTCACCTTTCCCCCATCCTCTTCCTGCCTCTCCACCCCCTCTCCATCCCACACTCCAAAGATGTACAGTTTATAGCGGGTTAATTGGCTTGGTGTAAATGTAAATTTCCCTAGTGTGTATCGGGTAGCATTAATGTGTGGGATCACTGGTTGACATGGACTCAGTGGGCCGAAGGGACTGTTTCTGTACTATATCTCTATATTAAAATTAAACTAAAAAGCAATAAACATTTGAACATTTTTGTTTGTTTGTTTTACTGTTGTGCTTAAAAACAGAATAGTGATAAG
This sequence comes from Amblyraja radiata, assembly GCF_010909765.2. Lineage (NCBI taxonomy): Eukaryota > Metazoa > Chordata > Chondrichthyes > Rajiformes > Rajidae > Amblyraja > Amblyraja radiata. Next base: position 23,737,670 of record NC_045985.1, on the reverse strand, counting down.
TATTTTGGACTTTGGACAGTTAATAACAATAGACAATAGGTGCAGGAGTTGGCCATTCGGCCCTTCGAGCCAGCACCGCCATTCAATGTGATTATGGCGGAAGATCCACAATCAGTACCCCCTTCTCCCCATATCCCTTGACTCTGCTATCTTTAAGAGCTCTATCTAACTCTGCATTGGAGAACATGTATTATGCATTACCATTGAGGCACAAGAGGACAGAATGTTGCCCGGATCTGAATGGACCTTATTCAGAGCATTTGGTATTACTGAATTAGAGTCATAGAGTGATACAGTTTGGACTTCATTCCAACTTGTCCACACCGGCCAACATGTCCCAGCTACACCAGTTCTACCTGCCTGCGTTGGGCCCATATCACTCCAATCCTGTCCTATCCATGTACCTTCCCATAGAGGAAGGAGTTGCAGCATTAATGCTCATTCTGATGATCTGGATGTGGAAGGGTGCCAGTGTGATAGAATGGAAATCATAACTTTCGACAGAAGTACGTTTGAATGCCTTCACACTCGGAAGGTTGTTTGGCACGTTCCTCCAATGGCAGCTACACTACAAATATCAAACAACCGGTACACAGGTGGAGCTCTTGGGAGATCGTTCGGATGTGGACCTTCAGGGAGGTCTGATTTGCGAGGCTTAGCATCTGAAGTACCACTGACTGATCTCACCAGCCAGCAGGCTGCATTTTACTGCAATACTAACTTGGTCTGCTTGGTCCTCATTCTCCATTATGAAGTTATGCAACTTATGAGCAGCACAATGGCGCAGCAATATCTCCCGTTTCCCTTTTCCTTGATGTCAGTCGAACGAAGGGAAATAGATGGTTTAAGAAGGAACTGCAGATGCTGGAAAGTCGAATGTACACAAAAAAGCTGGAGAAACTCAGCGGGTGCAGCAGCATCTATGGAGCGAAGGAAATAGGCAAAGTTTTGGGCCGAAACCCTTCTTCAGACTGATGGGGGGTGGTTGTGAAATTGTCTCCGGAGAGAAGAGGAGAACTTCTTCAAGGTAGGCAAAAAAAAAAGGGGGTGGCCAGCGATCGCTCCGTGTCCGTGTCGGAGGGAAGGGGGGGGGGGGGGGAAGGATGGCTTGAGTCGGTGCAGGATTTTCTGGAGCTCCTTCCTAATGGCAATATTATGTTCAAAGTTAATATAGCAATGATACTAGAGTGGAGACGGAAGCCAGTTAAGGAAATGGTTCTGAAGATTACCCATGACCCTACTACGTTTTTTTTCGTCGAGTGGTCTATCTTGCTCCGCTATAGGATCTTTGCTTTTAATGGACCACAAGTCAAGAAGATCAATGTGGTAGTGGTATAGTGTACCTTTCCGAGTACATTTAGACAATTTATTTAATATTTGCCAGAATTCTGTACACTTTTCCTTTGACTTTTCACAATGCTTACTGATTCCATGAGGGTCTTGTTGAGAGCAGCACAGGGGGATAGGGGATCTGAATGTGTGGCTGAGGGGCTGGTGCAGGGAGCAAGGATTTAGGTTTATAGACCACTGGGATCTCTTCTGGGGTAGGGGTGACCTGTACAAAAGGGACAGGTTACACCTTAACTAGAGGGGGACCAACGTTCTGGCAGGCAGGTTTGCTAGGGCTACACGTGTGGGTTTAAACTAAATAGTGGGAGGGAGGGATTGACAAATTGGGAGTATAAAGATATAGTTGAAGGGGAAGTGAGTACAGGAACAATTACAAAATATTCTCGAATTAATGGGAAGGAAACTTCGAGAAGGGATAAAAGTGTAAGGAAAGGGCCAATTGCGAGTGGAGCGAGGGGGGATGTGAATACGGAGGTCAAAGTGTCGTATATGAATGCGCGAAGTATAAGGAATAAAGTGGACGAATTTGAGGCTCAGTTAGAAACTGGCAACTATGATGTTGTGGGAATTACAGAGACATGGCTGCCAGAGGGCCAGGGATGGGAACTGAATATTCAAGGGTATACCTCCTATCAAAAAACAGACAGGTGGGCAGAGGGGGTGGGGTAGCTCTGTTGGTGAGGAATGAAATTCAGTCCCTTGCAAGGGGTGACATTGAAACAGGAGATGTGGAGTCAGTATGGATGGAACTAAGGAATTGTAATGGTAAAATTACCCTAATGGGATGAATCGCCAGACACCCAAACAGTGGCCTGGATATAGGGTGCAAGTTGAATCAGGAGTTAAAATTGGCATGTAGTAAAGGTAATGCTACGGTTGTTAGGGGAGATTTCAACATGCAGGTAGACTGGGGAAATCAGGTTGGTACTGGACCCCAAGAAATGGGTTTTGTGGAGTGCCTCTGTGATGGATTCTTAGAGCAGCTTGTATTGGAGCCCAACAGGGAGAAGGCAATTCTGGACTTAGTGTTAGGTAATGAACCGGATTTGTGAAAGGAACGAGGTTAAGGAGCCATTAAGAGGGAGTGACCATAATATGGTCGAGTTTAATAGTAAGATTAAACGAGAACTTACCAGTTTCAAGTTTGATCTTTATTTTATGAGGAGTTACGATGAGCGATTACATGAAGAATGCCGTCAGCACGCAACTTTCAAAGCAACGGTGTGAAATCACAGATAACTTAAAGATGTTTAATGATGTTTACAGATGTTTAATTTTCAAACAAGAGGACATGACTTCAGAATTAAGGGACAGATGTTTAGGGGTAACATGAGGGGGAACTTCTTTACTCAGAGAGTGGTAGCTGTGTGGAATGAGCTTCCAGTGGAAGTAGTGGAGGCAGGTTTGATTTTATCATTTAAAAAGAGATTGGATAGGTATATGGAAGAGAAAGGAATGGAGGGTTATGGTCTGAGTGCAGGCAGATGGGACTAGGGGAGAATAATTGTTCGGCACGGACTTGTAGGGCCGAGATGGCTGGTTTCCGTGCTGTAATTGTTGTATAATATGGTTATAACAGTTGTTTCTCTCAAATCTTACTAATTATAGTAAGATTTGAGAGAAACTAGAACTACCGAGTGATCTTTATAATACGAGGGTTGGGAGCGGAGGGCACGTAATCGCTCATCGTAACTCCTCATAAAATAAAGATCAAATTTCAACCTGGTAAGTTCTCGATTAATCTTACTATTTTACTTGGGAGCCTCAAGAGTGACTAGATGAAGATTTCAAAGCTCTGCAATTTCATGCCGTGAAAACGAGTCCACACAAGCACAACTGCATCAGTTGACCACAGATAAGGGAAACATTCATAATGCATACAGACATGACATAGATTTAAAACATGCTGATGCTTTTTAATGAACAAATAATAATAATAGTAACCCCTCCCATCCGGGAGGAAACTATAAAATACTAGACTAAGTGGGACCTGTTGGGTCCCAGCATCACACGGAAGGGCTGGTCGGCTGGTCACCAATGCAATATTCCACCTCTACACCAATTCCAATACTGTTCGCCAGTGGGGGGGAGGGGGGGGGGGGGGGCTGTCTGTTGCGCTAGTACGGGTGTTGCGGGCTGAAGGTACTGGTTTCCAGAGGGCTAGTATAGACATTGTGGGCCGAATGGATGCTTGGGCAGGCATCCAACTGTTGCAACGATTTTAAAAGCCAAGCCAAGGCAAATAATTGGGTTGCAGACACCCGACAACCAAAATTCATTTTGTGAACACAAACTTGTTAAAAGGCGAGGCAAACAATTGGGCTGCAGGCACCTGTTACGGGTCCAAGGAATGGGCACCGTAAGGCAGATAGATAACCTGTATAAAAGCAGGTGTGAGATAGCAAATGAGGACACGGTGCGTCTTAATTCATCCCCAGCTTGCTTCTGCTGGTTGTTTTATTCAATAATCATGTAAACACAAAACATTGCTCTTATCATCACTTCAGTCATCCATTTTGTCTCTCCCCAACACATCCATTTTGTTACAGTTTCACTCACAGCCAGTTCTTTCCTATGTTTCCCTTGTACTTGATACACTCTCTATGTGATTTACACACTTGTATTTTTGATTTTACACATCAATAAATATTATTAGGCTCTTAATTAATCCTCACTGCACATTTCCAGCAACATGCTAAAAGTTGACATTTGGCCTTTTTACTATGCCATATCCTCATTACAACGTCTGCAACCACCACAGGTTATGGAATGACCTGTCAAGAAACATGCCCATGCTACACGTTATTATATGTTCCAACACAGCACACAGAAACATTCGCAACCAGTAACCCACTAACTTCAACATTCTTAACACCCAAAACAATACAGAAACTTCACACAACCATATTCAAACCCCATATTTGTGTGGTCCCGACAGTCTACCGACCTGTATAAAAGTAGGTGTGAGATAGCAAATGAGGACACGGTGCGTCTTAATTCATCCCCAGCTTGCTTCTGCCGAGATGGGGGAAGTGCCTTGCTGTTTCCAGTCCCCGCAGCAACTGGAGTGACACAGACGTTCCGCCTCACTGCTGCACATTATAAACTGCCAATGCACCATCAAATAAATTAAATCGAGGTGGTCACACCGTCTCAGGTGCGCCACACACCCGACAACCAAAATTAATTTTGTGAACACAAACTTGTTAAATAGCCGAGGCAATCATTTGGGCTTCAGACACCCGACAACCAAAATTCATTTCGTGAACACAAACTTGTTAAAAAGGCGAGGCAAACAATTGGGCGGCAGACACCCGACAACCAAAATTCATTTTGTGAACACAAACTTTTTAAAAAGGGCTGCAGCCACTTTAAAGCCGCATCGAGGGGACTCACCGTGGAGTAGACGTGCGTTCAGTGATATTCGCAGCTCAGAGAGCCTTGACACTCTCGCTTCCCGGGTCTGGCAGAGACTGAGTGAGGCACGACACTTACTGGTTTTATAGTCCCTCCCCTGCCGCCAGCGGGGGCAGCAGAGAGAATGGAGAATTTTGTAATAACATTAATATCTCTCATTTTTCATTGACGGAAAAAATCCTCCGCAATCATAATGCGGAGGGGGGCTCTGAGCGAGGTGGCCAAAAATGACGGCCGTAGGTGGCGGCGTTCTCTCGGAATCGCAGCACAGTCAGCCAAAAGTGGTCAAGATCAGAGGTTTAGTAATATAGATAACCTAAAATAGAGTTGGGCTGGCAATGGGTTATTATAAAATGTTTGGAAAGCTCGTCCGTTAAACCATCCTGCAGCCGATAGGATATGGTCCAGCAGAAATGTACATAACCATTGCTGCTGATGATGTAGCAGCCCTGGTGGAGTGAGATTTTAAAATATTAATATCTACCCCTGCATAAGCCAAAACCCCGTTTAAACCACCTGGAGATGGTCTGAATTGATACCTTCTTATGAGGTTTTTTGTAACTAACAAACATTCTGGTGGCTGCTATGAAGCAGTGAAGACAGCTGCACTGAGCTCCCCTCCCGACAAATCGTGTTTAAAGTCGGTTCCTATGCCAGGATCGACTTAAAAACTCTTACCGTGATTGCTGAACATCGTGGGTACTGACGTCATCAAAAGGTGCCGTGGATTTGGGATTTAAAACGATTTTACTGGTAAAAATCGGATGAAAAAGAGAAGAGGTCAGAGAGGACCCAAGAAGACTACAATCAGTCTCCAGCTCCAAAAATCTCTGGATGAGCTTGAAACCACTCCTGAATCCACTTTTGAAAGTTTGGAAGAGGAGCTGGAGTCTCAACAACCAACAAGCGATATGGCTGCGAGAACTGAAACAAAAGAGTTAAAGGAAAGGGAGAAAGAAATGAAAAGCTGGGAAGAAACGGTAAGAGCTAATATTACTAAAGACATTACTAAAGATCTTCAGAAGCAATTTGCCAAAATGAATTCTACAATTCAGAATAACTTTTCCACTATGGAGGATAATCTCTCTAAGAAAATTGATAATAGTTGCGGAGAATTAAAGAAACTTTACATATCCCTGAACCAACAATTTAAAGATTTGGAGTCGAGGACTGCTAAGGAATTGGAAAGAATGCAGAGAGATTATAACAATAAACATGACTCCCTGCTGAAGCAATTAACAAAGACGGAAAAATTGATGGAAGAGATGGAGGGTGAAATGGAGCAGATGAGCCAGGAAAATAACAGGTTTGAAAAAAAACACAACGTGAATTGGGAGCTGACGAATAAACTGAATGAGAAATGTCAAGGCTCAGTGCTGGGACCCCAGCTATTTACGATATATATTAATGATTTGGCCGAGGGAATTGAATGCAACATCTTCAAGTTTGCGGATGACACGAAGCTGGGGGGCAGTGTTAGCTGTGAGGAGGATGCTAGGAGGCTGCAAGGTGACTTGGATAGGCTGGGTGAGTGGGCAAATGCCTGGCAGATGCAGTATAATGTGGATAAATGTGAGGTTATCCACTGGTGGCAAAAACAGGAAAGTAGACTATTATCTGAATGGTGGCCGATTAGGAAAGGGGGAGATGCAACAAGACCTGGGTGTCATGGTACACCAGTCATTAAAAGTAGGCATGCAGGTGCAACAGGCAGTGAAGAAGGCGAATGGCATGTTAGCATTCATAGCAAAAGGATTTGAGTATAGGAGCAGGGAGGTTCTACTGCAGTTGTACAGGGTCTTGGTGAGACCACACCTGGAGTATTGCGTACAGTTTTGGTCTCCTAATCTGAGGAAAGACATTCTTGCCATAGAGGGAGTACAGAGAAGGTTCACCAGACTGATTCCTGGGATGTCAGGACTTTCATATGAAGAAAGACCGGATAGAATCGGTTTGTACTCGCTAGAATTTAGAAGATTGAGGGGGATCTTTTAGAAACGTACAAAATTCTTAAGGGGTTGGACAAGCTAGATCCAGGAAGATTGTTTTCGATGTTGGGGAAGTCCAGAACAAGGGGTCATAGTTTAAGGATAAGGGGGAAATCTTTACAGATCGAGATGAGGAAAACATTTTTCACACAGAGAGTGATGAATCTGTGGAATTCTCTGCCACAGAAGGTAGTTGAGGCCAATTCATTGGCTATATTTAAGAGGGAGTTAGATGTGGCCCTTGTGGCTAAAGGGATCAGTGGGTATGGAGAAGGCAGGTATAGGATACCGAGTTGGATGATCATATTGAATGGCGGTGCAGGCTCGAAGGGCCGAATGGCCTACTCCTGCACCAATATTCTATGTTTCTATGTTTCTATGTCAAGGTTTGGAAGCCAGATCAATGAGGCAGAATTTGAGAATAATAGGAATTAAAGAGGGGGCAGAGCATGGCTCTCAAATGTGTGATTTTATCACCAATTTACTTAAAGATGTTTTTAAACTGCCAGAAAAACCAAAGATAGATACGGCTCATCGTCACTTCCGCCACGTCAAATTATCGTAAAGTTCTTAGACATTTCAACTTTGGAAATTTATTAAAGAAGATATCCTATGGAGAAAATCTTACATTTGCTGATAATATTGTTAGATTTTACAGAGACTTCCCTCGGGAAATACTGGCAAAAATACGCCAGTTTTAAAGGGCAAGCAGTATTTTACAAGGACATTCTGAAGTTCGTACTGAGTTATCTATCCAGCTAAGATGCTTATCACGTACAATGCTAAGCAACGTTCATTCACGGATCTGGATTCAGCTTGCAAAATAAATTGGATAGTTATATGGATGAGAAAGGAATGGAGGGTTATGGTCTGAGTGCAGGTAGATGGGACTAGGGGAGAATACATGTTCGGCATGGACTAGAAGGGCCGAGATGGCCTTTTTCCGTGCTGTAATTGTTATATGGTTATATGCCCAGGAGATTTTAAACAAAATTCAAGGAAGAACGGAATAATAAACCATTTCGCCTGTTGAACTTGTGTTTTTTTTGTTTCAAAAAAGACACTAGAATTGTTCAGACGATTCTCAGACAGACTTATCTGGCAAGAATGTGTTTTTCAATAACAGAGTCCTAACTTCATTTTGAATTGAAAGACTGAAGCTGAACAGATGGAAGGTTCAAGTTCGCAGGCTCTGCGCCAAGTTTTTCAGCCCTGAGAATTATGAGACTATTCGTTTTAGAATTTAAAAACAGTCGTAATGGTCTGCCTTTGTCTTAGTACTATATGATCTATTATTTACATATACAGCATATAACTAACTAGTTAACTATATATACACGATAAACTTAATTAACGCTAAAGGTTTAATGTACTATACTAACATGACTAACTATATAGTAGGAAGGATGGGGGTGGTTAGACATATATGCTAAATACTAACTATGAATTAACTAACATACAGGTTAATGAAAAGTGTGATTAATAACAAGGTACTTTTATTAACTTTTATTTTATTTCAAATCTTCTAGCTTTTCTTCTATTTTATTTTAAACTTTTTAGCTATTAACCGACCTGACATGATAATTTTGGTTATAAATGGAGGGAACCGACTAACGTTAGATGATACTTTATTAGGGGGCAAAGCCCAGTGCATAATTCCATCGACGGAAGTCAATTTAATATTAATCCTAGCTACCATAGGTGGCTTTTTTGTAAGATATCGCTTTTTTGCTAACTTACACTCACTTTTTTTGTTTACTCACTATTATGAGTTGTATGATTTAACAATTTTAGTGAACATTTCATTTTATGTTTTTCTCTTTCCCTTAATTATGTTTAATAGTGCCAGGAGATGTAAAACTAGTGCAGAAATTATGAAGGACAACCCTGGACTCGGGAATTCAAGGTGCTTGGCTGCATCACATGAATCATACAGTCTGGTAATAATAGCCAATGCAAGATAATAGTCGAATAAACACCGGAGGTCTCACTTTCTGTAGTTGGAACATTAGAGGTGCGAATGAGCCAATTAAGAGGGGTAAAATTCTGGCACAATTAAAATCATTAAATATGGATATTGCTTTCCCAAAAGAAACGCATTTGAAACAACAAACTCAGATCAGATTAAGGGCAAATTGGATAGGTCAAACCTATTACTCCGCATTCACTTCTAAAGCAAGAGGCACGGCCATTATAATTCGGAAAGGTATACCTTTTAAATTAAAGAAGTCCATATCTGATAAAGAGGGAAGATACATTATAGTCACGGGAGAAATTTATAACACACCATTAACTATGATAAATATCTACGCGCCTAATTTTGATAACCCCCAATTTTTAAAGAAAATAGTAGATATAATTGCAGAGGATAATTTTCAAAATATAATAATGGGGGGAGATTTTAATTGTGTTATAGACCCATATAAATCCTGATCCTCACCTACAAAGCCCTCCACCATCTGCCCCCCCCCCCCCCCATATCTCACTGACCTCCTCTCCCCCTACCAACCCTCACGGTCCCTAAGATCCACATCAGCCGGTCTCCTCTCCATCCAAAAGTCCAACCTCCGCAGTTTTGGGGACAGAGCCTTCTCCAGGGCAGCTCCCAGGCTCTGGAACTCCCTCCCCCAACTGATCCGCAATTCCGTGTCCCTCACTATCTTCCAGTCCCGCCTCAAGACCCATCTCTTCACCTCTGCCTATCCTTAGCCCCACGTCCCCCTCCCTTTTCATCTGTGCATTAATTGCCTCATATTGTGTTTTGAATTGAATTCTGTCTTTACTTTGTGTACTAGTCATGTATCTACTATTTATTTCATTCCCCTTACATGTTTTTCCTCTACCTGTTAAATTTTTGTAAGGTGTCCTTGAGACTCTTGAAAGGCGCCCATAAATAAAATGTATTATTAATATTATTATATTTAGATAAATCAATAAAGGTAGGGAAGCGTCTTGTTAAAACTAAGACCTGTGAATTTTTAAATATTTTATATATAAAATAATAACATAACTGATGTTTGGAGAATAGCAAACCCAAGTGGAAGGGAATATTCGTTTTACTCATTGGTTCATAAAACGTATTCACAAATTGACTATTTCTTATTGGATACAAAATTAATCCCGCATACGACTAAACCATCATACCATAATAATATTATTTCCGATCATTCACCACTGACTTAAATTTGAGGGAATGTCGGGTATAAAACCTTTTTGGAGATTCAATGCACAAATATTAAATAACCCACAGGGTTATGAGTATATAAAAGAACAAACAAAATTTTTTTTTGAAATAAATGAGACGCCGGGTATTTCTGTATCGCTATTATGGGAAACCTTTAAGGCATATATTCGCATTGCTATAATTTCTTATCAAAGTTTTCAAAATAAAGAAAATAAAAGAGAACTTCAGCGGATAGAACAGGAAATAAAATTACTAGAATTGGACGATGCAACTGACCCAACCATAGATAAACATAATACGATAACCTTATTGAAATATAAACTCAATAGAATATTATCGACAAGAGTAATAAGATTATTCCAAATTACAAAACAGGCACGCTTCGAATTTGGGGATAAGCCACATAAATTACCAGCGAGGCAACTGAAGCAACAAGAAAAGGAAAATACTATCACTAAAATTAAATCTGCTAAGGGTGAGCTTCTAACACTACCAAAGGATATTAATAAAAGGTTTGCCCAATTTTATCATAATTTATACACAACTAAAATAAATACAGATGTTAGTAAAATTACAATTTTTTTAGATAATTGCAATCTCCCTAAATTGGATAGTTTAAAACAAGAGGGATTAGGAGCACGGATTACTAGTGAAGAAATAAAACAAATAATAAACTCACTGAAAAATGGCAAGACCCCAGGACCAGATGGTTTTAATAATGAATTTTATAAACGATTTCAGGACTCAATTGTGCCAAGATTACTCAATTTATACACGCAGGCTTATACCGAAAATAAACTACATGTACTAGAAACTTTAGCAGAATCAACAATAACGCTTATACCAAAAAAATATAAAGATTTAGAGGAACCGGGTTCTTACAGAGCTATATCACTTCTAAATATGGATCAGAAAACTTTAGCAAAGATTCTAGCTAGAAGACTGAATAAATATATTAACAAATTGGTAAAAAGACAATCATTTAATAATTTGAGAAGGCTTTTCAATTTAATGTACTCTCACAAAGAGGACATTGAAGATATTTCAGTTGTTACGCTGGATGCAGAGAAGGCATTTGATCAGGTAGAATGGCAGTATTTATACAAGGTACTCCAAAAATTTAATACGGGAGAGAATTTTATTCGATGGGTTAAACTACTTTATGATAAACCTACGGCAAGACTATTAACTAATAATATGTTATCTCCAAAATTTTATTTATCAAGGGGTAATAGGCAGGGTTGTGCCTTATCACTATTGCTATTTGCCCTTATGATAGAACCGCTGGCTGAAACGATTAGAAATCATCCAAATATTCACAGATATAATACTAAGGACTCAAAGAATAAAATGTCATTATATGCTGATGATATTCTTTTATATATTACTAATACACAAACGAGTATACCCACCTTATTAACACTAATTGAGGAATTCGGCTCTTTTTCAGGTTATAGAATAAATTGGAATAAAAACGAAATTATGTCTTGAAAACCACAGGATGCGAGACGCTTATTAAAATTCCCTTTCAAAATTGCAACAGAAAAATTCAAGTATTTGGGTATTCAAATTACGAGAAGACACAAATCATTATTTAGCACCAATTTTATGCCACTTTTAATAAACTGAATGATATGATTAAATTTTGAAAAACGCTCCCGCTCTCATTGATAGGTAGAATTAACGCTATAAAAATGACTTTCTTACCACAATTAATATATTTGTTTCAAGCGATCCCAATATATATTCCAAAATATTTTTTCAAAAACTAGATTCTAATATCACTAATTTTATATGGGATTATAGAGCACACAGAACTCAACGAAAGCATTTGTGTAAACCTAAAGAAGTTGGGGGTTTATCATTACCTAACTTTACGTATTACTACTGGGCAGTGCATATTAAGAACATAATGTACTGGTTGAATAGTTCCACTCACCAGTCAGAATGTTTCCCGTACGATATAGGAACAATCTTGTTCTCACCGATAAAATTGAATAGTATAATATGTAAGAAGAACCCAATTATTCACAATACAATAAGAATTTGGAAACAAATAAAATTATCCTTGAAATTAAATAATCCATCAGTACTATTGAACAACCCTGCATTCAAACCATCTCTTATCGACAAAACATATAAACAATGGGATAGACTGGGGATTAGGAAAGTAGGGGATATGTATGAATTGGGGGGGAGAGGGGGGGGGAGGGGGGGGGGGGGGGTGGGGGGGGGGGGGGGGGGGGGGGAGGGGGGGGGTGGGGGGGGGGGGGGGCGGGGAGGGGGGGGGGGGGAGGGGGGGGGGGGTGGGGGGGGGGGGGGGCGGGGGGGGGGGGGGGGGGGGGGGGGGGGGGGGGGGGGGGGGGGGGGGGGGGGGAGGGGGGGGGGGAGGGGGAGGGGGGGGGGGGAGGGGGGGGGGGGGGGGGGGGCGGGGGGGGGGGGGGGGGGGGTGGGGGGGGGGGGGGGTGGGGGGGGGGGGGGGGGGGGGGGGGGGGGGGGGGGGGGGGGGGAGGGGGGGTGGCGGGGGGGGGGTGGGGGGGGGGGGGGGGGGGGAGGGAGGGGGGGGGGGGGGGAGGGGGGGGGAGGGGGGGGGGGTGGGGGGGGGGGTGGGGGGGGGGGGGGGGGGGGGTGGGGGGGGGGGGGGGGGGGGTGGGGGGGGGGGGGGGGGGGGGGTGAGGCGGGGGGGGGGGGGGGGGGGGGCGGGGGGGGAGGGGGGGGGGGGGGGGGGGGGGGGGGGGCGGGGGGGGGGGGGGGGGTGGGGGGGGGGGCGGGGGGGGGGGGGGGGGAGGGGGGGGGAGGGGGGGGGGGGGGGGGGGGGGGGGGGGGGGGGGGGGGGGCGGGGGTGCGGCGGGGGGGGGGGGGGGGGGGGGGGGGGGGGAGGGTGGGCGGGGGGGGGAGGGGGGGGGGGGGGGGGGGGGGGGGGGGGGGGGGGGGGGGGGGAGGGGGGGGGGGGAGCGGGGGGGGGGGGGAGGGGGGGGGGGGGTGTGGGGGGGGGGTCGGCGGGGGCGGGGGGGGGGGGGGGGGGGGGGGGGGGGGGGGGGGGGGGGGTGGGGCGGGGGGGGGGGGGGGGGGGGGGGGGTGGGGGGGGGGGGGGGGGGGGGGGGGGGTGGGGGGGGGAGGGGGGGGGGGGGGTGGGGGGGGGGGAGGGGGGGGGGGGGGGGGGGGGGGGGGGGGGGGGGGGGGGGGGGGGGGGGGGGGGGGGGGGGGGGGGGGGGGGGGGGAGCGGGGGGTGGAGGTGGGGGGGGGGGGGGGGGGGGGGGGGGGGGGGGGGGGGGGGGGGGGGGGGGGGGGGGGGGGGGGGGGGGGGGGGGGGGGGGGGGGGGGTAGGGGGGGGGGGGGGGGGGCGGGGGCGTGGGGGGGGGGGGGGGGGGGGGGGGGGGGGGGGGGGGGGGGGGGGGGGGGGGGGGGGGGGGGGGGGGGGGGGGGGGGGGGGGGGGGGGGGGGGGGGGGTGGGGGGGGGGGGGGGGGGGGGGGGGGGGGGGGGGGGGGGGGGGGGGGGGGGGGGGGGGGCGGGGGGGGGGGGGGGGGGGAGAGGGGGGGAGAGAGGGGGGGAGAGAGGGGGGGAGAGAGGGGGGGGACGAGAGGGGGGGAGAGAGGGGGGGAGAGAGGGGGGGAGAGAGGGGGGGGAGAGAGGGGGGGAGAGAAGGGGGAGAGAAGGGGGGAGAGAAGGGGGGAGAGAAGGGGGGGGAGAGAAGGGGGGGGAGAGAAGGGGGGGAGAGAAGGGGGGGAGAGAAGGGGGGGAGAGAAGGGGGGGAGAGAAGGGGGGGAGGGAGAGGGATAGGGAGAGGGATAGGGAGAGGGAGAGAGAGAGGATGCCTTTTTTACTTCAACCCAAACCTCCCAAACAACCATTTGCAGGCAGTGCTTTTTTCCCCCAAACTAACAATATTTTCATTTTCAAACCACATTATGGGTGCGCACAGCTGTGGAAACATTTGTTCAGTGTCATTCAGAGCTCTGATTGAGGCACACCACTTCCTGGTTTTATAGTCCATCCCAGTACCTCCAGCAGGGGCAGCAGAGAAAATGGGGAATTTTGTAAAAACATTAATATCTCTGTCATTTTTCATTGATAGGAAAACTCCTCGGCACACATGCGGCGGAGGGAGGGTCTGAGCGAGGTGGCCAAAAATGACGGCCATAGGTGGGGGCGTTCTCTCGGAAATCGCAGCACAGAAGGCCAAAAGCGGTCAAGAACAGAGATTTAGTAATACAGGTGCACAACCTTTTATCCGAAGATCCAAATAACGAAAACCTCCAAATAGCGGACATTTTTTCGGTCCTTGAAGAAAGGTCCTTGAAAACGTTCACCGAGGGTGGCCCGCAGAGGTGACAGCGGAACCTCCGGTCGGTCCTCGAAGAAAGGGGAACCAAATCCCCATTCATAAAAGAGAAGGTGAGGGTATATTGCGCGGGAGGGTTAATAATTGACGATATGCTGCTGCCTGCCCGCTGAGTTAAAAAGTTCCCACGGTAGACTCACGATATATAGTGTATCGTGAGTCTTGCGTGGGAACTTTTTAACACAGCGGGCAGGCAGCATCAGATTGTCGCTCCCTTAAGTTTCACCTCACCTACACCCTCTGCTTCCCGGCCATGTGTGTGACCCCTTCCCTCCCCTCTCCAGCTCCCCGCTCATTGCACCAGCGCGGGGGCTTTGCACTGTCTTCATGTCGGCGATACCAGCAGGTCAGTGCCAGTCACTAGAGACGTCAGGACCAACGGGACACCGACCCCCAGGCCCACTGCAAGCACGGAGATCTCAGAGACCCACAGCCAGCAGCAGCCCAGCCCCGTTCCAACTCCAGAGGAAAACTGCAAACTGGCTGGAGACGTCAGGACCACCAGAAGCCGTTCCCCGAGCTGCGCCCCCTCATCGGGACAACGACCCCCAGGCCCACTGCAAGCACGGAGATCCCAGAGACCCACAGCCAACAGCAGCCCAGCCCAGCCCCGCTCCAACTACAGAGGAACCTGGGTTGCGGATGACGGGGCGCAGCTCGGGGCGTCGTAGGGGCCCATCGGGGAGCGGGTTCCTGTTGGTCCTGACGTCTCCGGCCACCTGCCATCCTCCGGGAACTGTACCACCCTTGCAGGAGAGTGGGGTTGTTTGCAGTTGCAGAGGGAGGGGGCAAGGGCGGTACAGTTCCCAGTCTCAGCTCCAGTCCAGGGGGGTGGCCGGAGACGTCAGGACCAACGGGACACCGACCCCCAGGCCCACTGCCAGCACGGAGATCCCAGAGACCCACAGCCAGCAGCAACTCCAGCCCAGCCCCGCTCCAACTCCAGAGGAACACGTAAGGGCAGAAGCTGATGGTGTGCAAGGTACGTCTTGTTCTTGGGGTGGCGGATGAGAGGGCGCAGCTCGGACTGTGGGCAAACTGCCACTTGTCGCCGTAGCGGCCCATCGGGGAGCGGATTCCTCTGGAGTTGGAGGGGGAGGGGGGTATTGTGCTGTTTGATCGCCCCCTGCTATCCCAGGGACAGGGAGACACAGCGACTTTTTAGACTGGTGGACAATCACTTCCAAAGTTCTGCCCACACAGTCAGTACACCTCTCCTACACTGCATTTCATACAAACATTTATTCTGCAAGAAAAAACTACATTGAAGACTCGAACTCGCGACCGAGTAACTGCCAGGATCGAGGCGCAAACTCGCGACCTAGCTCGGGGATTCAAGAATCCCCGAGCTAGACCGCCTAAGGGCATGTAGCCCCGCTAGGGTGACATGAGTGCGAGAGGTGATTCAATGCTGCGGGCACATTTACAAATTCAGGAATTCATTCAACACACTACATTTCATACAGACATTTTTTCTGCAAGAAAAAACGACATTGAAGACTCAAACTCGCGACCGAATAACAGCCGGGATCAAGGCGCAAACTCGCGACCTTGCGGATATGAGCCGAGCACTCTACCACTGAGCCAGCCATTAAAATCTACGCTAAAAAAATTCCATTCCGAAGGCCGACAAATTCTGAATTACGAAAAATGTCTGGTCCCAAGGCTTTCGGATAAAAGGTTGTGCACCTGTATAGGTATTTACAAAGCTTTTCAAGTCAAGAATAGAACCTAATACGTAATGGATTATATTTGGAACTAGACCAAGTGCACCCAACGTGCCATTGTGGGGGGGGGGGGGGGGGGGGCCTGGGGAGGCGGCATGCAGCATCACACACACACTATCCCCCCCCCCACACACACACGCTAATTACCCCCCTTGATATTATATTAATATTATTAATTTGCTCCTTTTACCCCATAACCACGCTATCTACTGACGCATAGCCCCCAACTTGCAGTCACATCTAGAGAGGGGGTGTGCGGGGTTGAGAGTGAGGGCAAGAGAGAAGGGGCAGAGACAGAGAGATAGGCAGAGACAGAGCGAGGGGCAAGAGGGAGAGGGGGTGGAGGGGAGGAGAAGAGGGGGGGTGGGTGAGGGGAGAGAGGGAGGGGAGGAGAGGGAGAGAGGGGAGGGAGAGAGGGGAGGGGAGTAGAGAGGCGGTGAGAGTGAGGGGGAGAGAGAGGTGGTGCTGAGAGGGGGTGAGGTGAGGGGAGGGGGAGAGGTGGCGAGCAGGGAGGGGGAGGGGGAGAAAAAGAGGGGAGAGCGAGAGGGGGGAGGGGAAGGGGTGGAGGGGGGAGGGAGAGAGAAAGGGGGAAGATGTGGGGAGAGAGAGGAGGGGAGAGAGAGAGAGAGTGCCTTTTTATTTCAACCCAAACCCCCCAAACAACCATTTGCAGGCAGTGCCTTTTTACTTCAAACCAACCATATTTTCATTTTCAAACCATATTAAGGGCACTCACAGTTGAGTAGACATGTGTTCAGTGTTATTCAGAGCTCAGAGAGACATGACCTCCATCTTGCATACCACTTCCTGGGTTTATAGTCCCTCCCCCTCCCTCCAGCAGGGGCAGCAGAGAGAATGATGATTTTAAAAAAAACATTAATATCTCTCTGATTTTTCATCGATGGGAAAAATCCTCTGGTCCATGAAGGCAGACGTGGGCTCTGAGCGAGGTGGCCAAAAATGACGGCCATAGGTGGCGGCATTCTCTCGGAAATCGCAGCACAGTGGGCCAAAAGCGGTCAAGATCAGACTTTTAGTAATATAGATAATAGTAGAAGATATCAATTTAAATAAAGACCAAAAAGTCTTTTTTAAATTATGGGTTAATAATTGGAAAGAAATTGATACTTAAATTTTGGAAAAATACAGCTATACCAACTATTAAAATGTGGATTAGGAATATGATGGACATAGCACACCTTGCAAAGCCATCCCCCTCCCCCACCTTGGTCAGTCTGATCACGTCTCATTGTTCCTGCTCCCTAAGTACTCCCCACTCATCAGCGGGTTAAACCAACTGTGAGGACAGTTAAAGTCTGGTCAGAGGAGGCGGACTTCACACTTCAGCATTGTTTTGGAAACACTGACTGGAAGGCGTTTGCAGCCCAGGCCACCCTTGACTCCCACACGGACATTGATTCCTACACATCCTCTGTTCTGGACTTTATAAACTCCACCATCAATAGTGTCACCTCCCTCAAACAGGTGACCATATTCCCGAATCAGAAGCCATGGATGAACAGCGAGGTCAGGCTACTGCTGAAAGCACGGGACACCGCTTTCAGGTCAGGCGATGCTCGAGCCTACAGTTCAGCCAGGGCTAACCTGAAGAGGGGCATCAAGAAGGCCAAGCACTGCCATAAGCTCAGGATTGAGGAGCACTTCAACAACAACTCCGACCCCCGACGCATGTGGCAAGGCATCCAGGCCATCACGGACTACAGACCCTCCAACACCACCCCCACATCCAGCGACGCCTCCTTCCTTGAGGAGCTTAATCACTTCTATGGCCGCTTTGACAGGGACAATCTAGAGACAGCCATCAAGGCTGTGCTACCTGCCGATCACCAACCCCTCACACTCACACCCTACGACGTATACGTGGCACTGAGTAGGACTAATGCACGTAAAGCTGCTGGCCCTGACGGCATCCCCGGGCGCGTGCTCAGGGCCTGTGCTGCGCAGCTGACAGACGTCTGGACTGACATCTTCAACCTGTCACTTGCCCAAGCAGTTGTCCCCACGTACCTTAAAACCACCTCCATCGTGCCAGTGCCAAAACACTCCACTGCGGCAAGCCTCAACGACTTCCGCCCAGTTGCACTTACCCCCATCATCACCAAGTGCTTCGAGAGGCTGGTCCTGGCACACCTCAAAAGCTGCCTACCCCCCACACTGGATCCCTATCAGTTTGCCTACCGCAAGAACAGGAGTACGGAGGATGCCATCTCAACGGCACTTCACTCCGCCCTCTCCCACCTCGACAACAGAGACACTTACGTAAGAATGCTGTTCATCGATTACAGCTCAGCATTCAACACCATTATACCATCAAAACTGATCACCAAACTCGGTAACCTGGGCATCGACCCCTCCCTCTGCAACTGGATACTGGACTTTCTAACCAACAGGCCCCAGTCTGTTAGGTTAGACAAGCACACCTCTTCAACCCTCACCCTGAACACCGGCGTTCCACAGGGCTGTGTGCTGAGCCCCCTCCTCTACTCCCTCTTCACCTATGACTGCACACCTGTACATGGTACTAACACCATCATCAAGTATGCAGATGATACAACGGTGATTGGCCTCATCAGCAACAACGATGAGTCGGCCTACAGAGAGGAGGTCCAGCACTTAGCAGCATGGTGCGCTGACAACAACCTGGCCCTTAACTCCAAGAAGACCAAGGAGCTCATTGTAGACTTCAGGAAGTCCAGGGGCGGCACGCACACCCCCATCCACATTAACGGGACGGAGGTGGAACGTGTTTCTAGCTTCAGGTTCCTGGGAGTCAACATCTCCGATGACCTCTCTTGGACCCACAATACCTCAACTCTGATCAAGAAGGCTCACCAGCGTCTCTTCTTCCTGAGGAGACTGAAGAAGGTCCGTCTGTCTCCTCAGATCCTGGTGAACTTCTACCGCTGCACCATCGAGAGCATCCTTACCAACTGCATCACAGTATGGTATGGCAACTGCTCTGTCTCCGACCGGAAGGCATTGCAGAGGGTGGTGAAAATTGCCCAACGCATCACCGGTTCCTCGCTCCCCTCCATTGAGTCTGTCCAAAGCAAGCGTTGTCTGCGGAGGGCGCTCAGCATCGCCAAGGACTGCTCTCACCCCAACCATGGACTGTTTACCCTCCTACCATCCGGGAGGCGCTACAGGTTTCTCCGTTGCCGAACCAGCAGGACCAGGAACAGCTTCTTCCCGGCGGCATTCACACTACTCAACAACGTACCTCGGTGACTGCCAATCATCCACCCCCCCCCCCCCCCCGGACACTTATTATTATTTATTCAAATCATTTGCTATGTCGCTCTTCCAGGGAGATGCTAAATGCATTTCGTTGTCTGTACTGTACACTGACAATGACAATTAAAATTGAATCTGAATCTGAATCTGAATCTTGAAGAAATGAGACTCCGATTAATAGATAAATATGACCAATTCATAAGGAGTTGGTCTCCTTTCATCGACTTTTTGGAATCATGTGATGCAGCGGTACCGTAAAGATTACTGATTTCAGGTCAGGTCGTGGATAGATTTACATCTCCGAATAAAGATTTGAAAATTTATTTTTTAAGGGGCCTTCTCTCCTATTTCTACTTTCTACTTTTTCTTTACTTATATACACACTTCATGTTTTTCTATTTTCTACTATCTATTTTTCCTCTTCTCTCTATTTTTTTTTCTTGTCTTTCATACTTTCTTTTCAAAAACATAAAACTAGAGGTTGTACATAGAATGTATTACGTTATGACATAGTTGGCACCTATGTGTATTGTTTTGTATTGTATTAACTTCCAATAAAATAAATAAAATACAAACATTGCTAGTATCAGAGCCTCTAAGGCTCTAGGTGCCTTGACTTATTGTTGTAAATGTGTGACCACACATAACCGAAAGTCCATGGGGTATGCCATGAAAACTAGTTTGAGACCTGATGCCCCTGGTCTGCTCTGCTTAACTAAATCATAAACATAAAATATTATATTATTGTAGATATAACCATCCTGTCCAGTCACAATTATGTAGTGACTGGACCCGTTGCACTGAGACCAGCACCATGAGGATAATTACCTTATAAGAGCAGGCCCAAAGATAAGGATGTAGCTGGAGACCCCTAGTGAAGTAGTGTTAACACAATATCAATATCCCATACTTCCCTGTACTTGGGAGAACGTGTGTTAAATATATCCTTTGTAAACTGAATATCAGAGGGTGAGACCCAACAGAGTGGGTCCCGTTCGCTGCAGCAAATATGATGAGAAGGCACAGTTGATGGCACTATAACTTAATTTATTGTCAAAGACCCATTTGAAAATGAACTCCAAGACGTCAGTTATCCGTGCCATATGAAATGTAACATTAGCATTTATACAAAACGCCTCCCGTCTCCTGAAGAGGAAATGTACTGTTTTTTTGGTGCTATCCCTGCACTCTGCAGTGAGCACAGATATGTATCGGTCTGACAACTCGAGCCACAGGAGCAGTCTACTCAGAGTCTGCAAGTCAATTAATTGATTTTATCATGCAGAGGCTGGTTTCCCGAGTCACAGGCTAAACCAGCAAAGTTTTATGTTTAGAATAACCATATAAGGTTGTATTATTATTCCCAACATAAGCGGGAACCATGGCCAGTCAGACAGTACGAAAACCTGAAGCGGGATCTTGCTGAATTTATTGTAAGACGCGACTGATGAGGCAAAATTGAGGAAAGACGTTAAAGGACATTCCTCCTCCATGTTGCGAGAATGTATCTCTCTCCACTGGTATGCCATATATTTTTGCAACCGGTGAAGGAGCCTGCATGCAAACATATCAATATTTGGTGTTCCATCGAGCCATAATGTCATACAATAATTTGTGATCCAACATCCATCCTGTGTTGTCATTGATTTTATGTGATGATACACCAGCGCCAAATTAATAATTAAAGATAAATCCCAAGAATCAATAAGTCTAGTTGGTATTAACTTAAATTTAACTGGATGGATGAGGAACCCCAATTTCTCAAATATAGTTTGCGGCTGAAACAGTTGATTTTAGCAAAATACAGCATTTAGAATATCATCCAGATAAGCCATAACAAGTGTTTTTGAGCTCTGAACAGTCCAAGCACCGGTTTTATTAAATTAGTAAATAACCTGGGAGCTGAAGTTAGCCCATTTTGCAACGCTTTAACTGTTATCATTGCCCCATCCAGATAAATTTCAAATGCCTTCGGTGATCCCTGTGAATGGGAACTGAAGAGTATGTATCTTTGAGATCGATGCATGCCATAAAGATCCTATGGAAATAAGTTGTTAGACAGTAACGAAGTTTCCTATTCTTAAAAGTTTATACTGCACATGCGAGTTAAAACAAGGATGAAGCGATATTCTTCATCTTTCACAAAGAACAAGCCACGCCTGCCATAATTCCATGCCTGCCTCGAACAACAACTCTGTCCAGATTTCCGAGTCTGTCTCGAAAGGCAATCCTGGCCATAATTCTGAGCCTGCCTCGAAAGACAACTCTGGCCTCAATTCCAGGCCTGTCTCGAAAGGCAATCCTGGCCAAAATACTGAGCCTGCTTCAAAAGACAGCTCTGGCCTCAATTCCAGGCCTGCTTTGAACCCTAGTATACTGTGCAGTATAAAACTAATCACATGTTATCATTGTCATTTGTACAAAAACCAAGTGTAAATATTACCAACTTGTAAATGGTCCACATACCCCATGTTTCGGAAGAACCAGACCCACCTACCTGCATGGTTACCGGTGGTCATATGGTAAGCCCAAAGGACCCTGATGCGGGTTCTATTTCCATCCGTGGTTGGAGAGTAGGACTGATAGGGTGCGAGGTTCCCATATTTTTCGTGAGACCGGATTTGGCCTTGGTTTGAAAGACCTGTGCCCAGCTTTCATGCTGCCACCAGCTTCAGTGAACCGCTTACTGCCGATGGAGGCGTGGGGTGTGTCGTCGCCGAAATGATGAAGCTTTGCTCGTCGTTGGTACCTTGATTGGTCCGACTGCTTTTTCTTCCTCATCCAGGTCTTACCTGTTGGATAGGTCTTACCTGAAGAGAAGATTCTGCGGCTGGTTTCATTTCCTGGATTTCATGCCACCTCCAATGTCACCCCTGATAGCGCTGTTCGCTGCCGGCACTTGTAGCGTGTGGGGGAACTCTGGCCCCTTCCGAGTCTTCTGCCAACAGCTGGAAACCAACTCTTCCGGCAGCAACACCTTCGTTTGCGAGGATTCCCTTGAAGCCATACGCATGTGCTCCAGTATGTTCCATGGACATACTTTCGAATTTGAAGTCAGTTGCACATGGACCACTCGCACTCCCCTCCTCAGAGAGGGAGACATTGTGCAGCCCTGAAACAGGTGCCGCTGCTGCGGGCTCCAGAGAAGACTCGGGCTGATATAACTTCCTCCTTTGGAGCATATCATTGTGGAGCAACCCCTCCATCAGGTGCTCCATGTGGGTTAGACGTCCGATGATGCTACCCATTGAAGGAGGTGAACCCTCCTGGCCTGACTCGTCCGAGTCCATATGCCTGGCCGACTTATACTTGGATTTACCCCCTTTCATGGGAACCACAGTGACCTCGGAGCCGCTGACCGCATTGTCAGCGACTTGGGTAGCGAACCCGACGGACCGGGATCTCCCCATGGTCCATAACCGGTTTCCCCGCGGCCTGTCCAGACTTCGCCCCGAAATTATCCAGCAGGAAAAACTCTGTAAGAAGAGATTTCTGCAAGAAAAAACAGAACCTGGAAATAAGTTCAAAACATACCCGCAGGTTTAAACTTACCACTGGAGGAGCAAAGCGCCTGCCAGCCAGTCATTG
This sequence comes from Amblyraja radiata, assembly GCF_010909765.2. Classification (NCBI taxonomy): domain Eukaryota; kingdom Metazoa; phylum Chordata; class Chondrichthyes; order Rajiformes; family Rajidae; genus Amblyraja; species Amblyraja radiata. Next base: position 23,714,818 of record NC_045985.1, on the reverse strand, counting down.
CCCAATGCGTCACACGCAATGATGCGCATGCGTGCTGACGGCCTTCTTCACATAGTCTTCACGTGACTCCGAAGTAAAATCTACAATTGGAGAGGGAGAAGGGTAAATCGGAGGTGTCAGTGTTACAGTTGAACAAAAGGAACTATGGAGCCATGAGGGAGGTGCTGGCCAAAGTTAACTGGAAAGTGACAAATGGGGTACCGCAAGGTTCAGTGCTGGGACCCCAGCTATTTACGATATATATTAATGATTTGGACGAGGGAATTGAATGCAACATCTCCAAGTTTGCGGATGACACGAAGCTGGGGGGTAGTGTTAGCTGTGAGGAGGATGCTAGGAGGCTGCAAGGTGACTTGGGTAGGCTGGGTGAGTGGGCAAATGCATGGCAGATACAGTATAATGTGGATAAGTGTGAGGTTATCCACTTTGGTGGCAAAAACAGGAAAGTGGACTAATATCTGAATGGTGGCCGATTAGGAAAGGGGGAGATGCAACGAGACCTGGGTGCCATGGTACACCAGTCATTAAAAGTAGGCGTGCAGGTGCAGCAGGCAGTGAAGAAGGCGAATGGTATGTTAGCATTCATAGCAAAAGGATTTGAGTATGGGAGCAGGGAGGTTCTACTGCAGTTGTACAGGGTCTTGGTGAGACCACACCTGGAGTATTGCGTACAGTTTTGGTCTCCTAATCTGAGGAAAGACATTCTTGCCATAGAGGGAGTACAGAGAAGGTTCACCAGACTGATTCCTGGGATGTCAGGACATTCATATGAAGAAAGACTGGATAGACTCGGTTTGTACTCGCTAGAATTTAGAAGATTGAGGGGGGATCTTATATAGACTTACAAAATTCTTAAGGGGTTGGACAGGCTAGATGCAGGAAGATTGTTTCCGATGTTGGGGAAGTCCAGAACAAGAGGTCACAGTTTAAGGATAAGGGGGAAATCTTTTAGGACCGAGATGAGGCAAACATTTTTCACACAGAGAGTGGTGAATCTCTGGAATTCTCTGCCACAGAAGGTAGTTGAGGCCAGTTCGTTGGCTATATTTAAGAGGGAGTTATATGTGGCCCTTGTGGCTAAAGGGATCAGGGGGTATGGAGAGAAGGCAGGTACAGGATACCGAGTTGGATGATCAGCCATGATCATATTGAATGGCGGTGCAGGTTCGAATGGCCTACTCCTGCACCTAATTTCTATGTCTATGTTTCTATGTAACTGAAGAAAATCCACATTAGGTAGGAAATGGTGTTGGGTAAACTGATGGGACTGAAGGCTGATAAATCCCCAGGGCCTGATGGTCTGCATCCCAAGGTACTTAAGGAAGTGGCTCTAGAAATCATGGACGCATTGGTGATCACTTTCCAATGTTCTTTCGACTTAGGATCAGTTCCTGTCGATTGGAGGGTAGCTAATTTTATCCCACTTTTAGAGAAAGGAAACCAGGGAATTATAGACCAGTTAGCCCGACATCAATGGTGGGGAAGATGCTGGAATCAATTATAAAAGATGAAATAGCGGCACATTTGAATCGGTCTGAGTCAGCATGGATTTACGAAGGGGAAATCATGCTTGACTAATCTTCTGGAATTTTTTGAGGATGTAACTAGGAAAATGAACAAGGCAGAGCCAGTGGATGTAGTGTACTTGGACTTTCAGAAAGCATTTGGTAATGTCCCACACAGGAGATTAGTGGGCCAAATGAAGGCACATGGTATTGGGGGTAGAGTGCTGACATGGACGACAGATGGCACAATGGGCTAAGTGTTCGGCTGGCAACCGGAAGGTAGCTGGTTCGAATCCCGCTTGGAGTGCATACTGTCGTTGTGTCCTTGGGCAAGACACTTCACCCACCTTTGCCTGTGTGTGTGAATGTAATTATGTGAAGCACTTTGGGGTCAATGCAAGTTGACTAAAAATGTGCTATATAAATAAAGACATTTAAAATCGATAGAGAAGTGGTTGGCAGACAGGAATCAAAGAGTAGGGATTAACGGGTACCTTTCAAAATGGCAGGTAGTGACTAGTGCGGTGCTATTTACAATGTATATCAATGATTTAGATGAAAGGATTCAAAGTAACAGCAAATTTGCACATGAAACAAAGCTGGGTGGCAGTGTGAACTGTGAGGAGGATGGTATGAGAATGCAGGGTGACTTGGACAGGTTGGTTGAGTGGGCAGATGGATGGCAGATGCAGTGTAATGTGGATAAATGTGAAGTTATCCACTTTGGTAGCAAAAACAGGAAGGCAGATTACTATCTAAATGGTGTTAAGTTGGGAAAAGGGGAAGTACAACAGGATATGGGGGTCCTTGTTCTTCAGCCAATAAAAGTAAGCAAAGGTAGACAAAAGTGCTGGAGAAATTCAGCGCGTGCAGCAGCATCTATTGAGCGAAGGAAATAGGTAACGTTTCAGGCCAAAACCCTTCTTCAGACTGATGTAGGGTGGGGGAAGGGTGGGGGTGGGGGGGAGGTGGGGAGAAGAAAGGAGAGAGGACGAGGAGCCCGAGGGCTGAGGGAGAGCTGAGAAGGGGAAGAGACAGCAAGGGCTACCGGAAATTGGAGAATTCAATGTTTATGCCGCTAGGGTGCAAACTGTCCATTTTGAAGAATGTTTTATTTGCATCGCATAATACTTTGTTACCAGCTTCAAACGTGAAAACAAAATAGGGTAAATTGTAACTCAGCGGATGCTGCTGCACCCACTGAGTTTCTCCAGCGCTTTTGTCTACCTTCGATTTTCCAGCATCTGCAGTTCCTTCTTAAACAATGAAAGTAAGCATGTAGGTACAGCAGACAGTGAAGAAAGAGAATGGCATGTTGGCCTTTATTACAAGAGGAGTTGAGTATAGGAGCAAAGAGGTCCTTCTGCAGTTGTAAAGTGCCCTAGTGAGACCAAACCTGGAGTATTGTGTGCAGTTTTTGTCTCCTAATTTGGGGAAGGACATTCTTGCTATTGAGGGAGTGCAGCGTAGGTTTGCAAGGTTAATTCCCGGGATGGCGGGACTGTCATATGCTGAGAGGATGGAGCGGCGAGGCTTGTATACTCTGGAGTTTAGAAGGATGAGAGGGCATCTTATTGAAACATATAAGATTACTAGACTAAGTGGGACCCGTTTGCAACGATTTTAAAAGCCAAGCCAAGGCAAATTATTGGGCTGCAGATACCCGACAACCAAAATTCATTTTGTGAACACAAACTTGTTAAAAAGGCGAGGCAAACAATTGGGCTGCGGGCACCCGACAACCAAAATTCATTTTGTGAACACAAACTTGTCAAAAAGACGAGGCAAACAATTGGGCTGCAGCCACCCGACAACCAAAATTCATTTTGTGAACACAAACTCGTTAAAAAGGCGAGGCAAACATTTGGGCTGCAGCTACCTGACAACCAAAATTCATTTTGTGAACACAAACTCGTTAAAAAGGCAAGGCAAACATTTTGGCTGCAGACACCCGACAACCAAAATTCGTTTTGTGAACACAAGCTTTTTTAAAAGGGCTGCAGCCACTTTACAGCCGCATCGAGGGGACTCGCGTGGAGTAGACGTGCGTTCAGTGTTATTTGCAACTCAGAGAGCCGTGACCCTCTCGCTTCCTGGGTCTGGCAGAGACTGAGTGAGGCACGACACTTCCTGTTTTTATAGTCGCTCTCCCTGCTGCCAGCGGGGGCAGCAGAGAGAATGGGGAATTTTGTAAAAACATTAATATCTCTCTCATTTTTCATCGAAGGAAAAAATCCTCCGCACTAATACGGCGTGGGGGGATCTGAGCGAGGTGGCAGAAAATGACGGCCGTAGGTGGCGGCGTTCTCTCGGAAATCGCAGCACAGTCGGCCTAAAGTGGTCAAAATCGGAGATTTAGTAATATAGATAGATTAAGGGTTTGGACACGCTTGAGGCAGGAAACATGTTCCCGGTGTTGGGGGAGTCCAGAACCAGGGGCCATAGTTTAAAAATAAGGGGTAAGCCATGTAGAACTAAGATGAGGAATCACTTTTTCTCACAGAGAGTTGTGAGTCTGTGGAATTCTCTGCTTCAGAGGGCAGTGGAGGCCGGTCCTCTGGATACATTCAAGAGAGAGCTAGATAGGGCTCTTAAAGATAGTGGAGTCAGGGGATATTGGGAGAAAGCAGGAATAGGGTACTTATTGGGGATGATCTGCCATGATCACATTGGATGACGTTGCTGGCTCGATGGCCTAGTCCTTCACCTATTGTCTATTGTCTAAACTCTGTACAGGCAGCTCCCCCGTAGTCAGGATCGAACTCAGGTCTCTGGTGCTGTAAGGCAGCAACTATACCACTGCAACACTGTGCCTGGATTGAAAAAAATCTCACATTTCTGCAAGTGTTTCATTTGATCACCAGATCTGGGATACTGCAAGATACGGGGACAATGTGAGATAGTGAATTTAAGAAAGGTAGTAAATCACGAATTATAGGTTGCCTGTCAGGGCTGCATAGCATATTCCAGGCTCCCTTTCAGGTTAGGCAGAGGTTCACTTGCACCACCTCCAACCTCATCTACTGTATCCGTTGTTCAAGATGTGGACTCTTATACATCGGCGAGACCAAACACAGACTGGGAGATCATTTCGCAGAACACCTTCGCTCAGCCTGCCTGAAGCAACCTGATCTCCCGGTTAATTTTCCTTCCTATACCTACACAGACCTTTCTGTCCTCGGTCTCCTCCATTGTAGGAGTGGGGCTAAATACAAATTGGAGGAACAGCGTCTCATATTTACCCGGTATGAATATTGATTTATCTCACTTCAAGTAGCCCTGGCATTCCCTCGCTCTCTATCCCTCCCCCACCCAAGTCACACTAGCTTCTAATTTTCACCCTACAAACAGCTTAAGTGCCTGTCCCACTGCGGGGACCTAATTTGCGAGTTTAAAAGAGTTTAGGAATGTTAAAAAAGCGTCATGGTCTTGTTGTGTCAACGAAGTAGAACACCTCCTACGACCTCCTTCGACTATGTAGAGAACCTCCTACAAATATGTAGAAGACCTCCATCGATCTCCTTCAACCTCCTTCGACTATGTTGGTCTAGCTTCGACTAGCTTCAGGAAAATTGGACACCGAATAGTGGAGAGTAGAGACGACTACCTCCGACTATACTAACACGATCCATGACTACCTTCGACTACGTTCGATTGCCTTTGATTAACTACGAATAACATGCCGACCTACTACGACCTACTTCAACTAAACCTACGAGCAAAAAAAAAAAAATACTTTTTCCATGCCGACCAATTTTTACTTGCGGACAATTTTCAGCATGCTAAAAAATACTCCTCGATCAAACTGACCCCTCTAGTATGCGGCAACTTCTCTCGAGCATGAAGGAGATTTACATAGACCTCCTAGGACCACCTGTCGACCATGCTGCGAGTTTGAGTCGTGCGTAAACTCTTCTAAACTCTCAAATTAGGACAGCCCCTTTACAATGGCCTGTTTCCATTATCATCATTACTTTTTTGCCAATTTTTCATTCATTGTTCTTTATCTCTCTCCATCATTGTCTATATCTCTCATTTCCCTTATCCCTAACCAGTCTGAAGAATGGTCTCAACCCAAAACATCACCTATTCTTTCTCTCCAGATACACTGCCTGTCCCTCTGAGATACTCCAGCTTTTTGTGTCTATCTTCCCTTTACTTATACTCCAGTGCAATAAAGCCATACCTCTGACTTTTTACTCAGTAGCCAGACATATGGAAACTACAACAGAGGCTCTTAGTTTAAAATTATCCTGAAAAAAAAAATTTTGTAAAAAAATCAAGTCCTCTTTGTGGTTTCTGCCATCAGCCCTAACTGGCCAACTAAAATGTAGACAAGGTGAACTCCGTCAGTGAGCAATCTTTCACTGGAATTACATCAAGCTCACAATACATGTACAAATATGGCTCATTATCGTTAACATTTTGAATGAACACCCACCGTGGCAGCATAAAAATGATTTTCAGTCTTACCACGGTAGTGCAGGAATCCAAACACTACGCAGGCAAGAATGCTGTTCATTCAACTACTTGTGTCTCCCGCATTAACTTGCCAACAATCCTTTCCCAAAGAACTCACCCTGCCCAGGTTTTTTATCTTTTCTCCAGCTCTCTTCACTTTCTGCACACCTCATTCCTCAGCCGGTCAGCCAACTCGACCCGCTCTCCTACTGATGGCCTCAACTTCACCAGCCTACCTCCAATCACTTACTCTCAATAATTATATTTCATTTGTTCCGGGGATTTGGACATCAGAGCAGGTTTGACAGGAATCCCCACTTGCTCTTCAACTGAGAGGCATGAAAAATAATTTGAATGCCACTGAGCCAACTTCTTCTTGTGAATCCGGAGTCACGTGTTGGCCATTGCATAGGGATGATGGCAGGGCTTACTTTCACTAAAGAACTTGGCTTTACAGCAATATGGCTGTATTGCCTTGACCATTATTAATGCTAGCTTTTCGAAGATGAGCAGTACAGTGGCGCAGCTGGTAGAGCTTCTGCCACATAGCGCCAGAGAGCCAGATTCGATCCTAATCTCGGGTGCCATCTGTGTGGAGTTTGCATGTCTACCTGTGACCTCATGGGTTTCCTCCTGGTGCTCAGGATTCCTCCCACATCCCAAAGAAAAGGGGTTATAGGTTAATTGGCCTCTCTAAATTGTTGAGTGTGCAGGGAATGGATGCAATTTGTCCATACAATGAATGGATGCAACCATTTCACACCCATCACCTCTCACTAAGTCCCAGTAAATCGAAGCTGAAACTCATTTTGAGAAGTCTTATGTTCATAAGACATAGGAGCAGAACATGGCCATCGAGTCTGCTCCGCCATTCAAACATGGCTGATCTATTTTTCCCTCACTAGATAGATAGATAGATAGATAGATAGATAGACAGACAGACAGACAGACAGACAGACTGACTTTATTACAGAGTTTTTTGCAGCACACCAATAAAAGTAAGACACCACATTAAAAAAGAATTGAACATAAAACACAAAGACCAGTCCTCTCACCCTTGTTCACCCATGGCCGGGCCGATTGAGGCCTCCGCAGTCGCCGCAACGGCAGCCCGATGTTCAGGCCCTCCCGCCGGATCATGGGGCTTCGGCGTCGGGAGCACATTCTTCAGCGGCTTGGACTGTCTGGAACAGCCGCTTGCTGCCAGGGACCGTGGCTCCCAAAGTCCACAGGCCACACTGGTCGGAGTTCCGACACTGGCGATCTCGGCGAGAGATCCCAGGCTCCGCGGCATTCAGTCAGTGCTGCCCGCAGCTGGAACCTCCGCAACGACAACTCTGCGATGTTGGGAGTCAGAAGATCGACACAAAAAGCTGGAGTATCTCAGCGGGACATGCAGCATCTCTGGATAGAAGGAATGGGTGACGTTTCGGGTCGAGACCCTTCTTCCAACTCTCTTGAAAACATCCAGTGAATTGGTCTCCACTGCCTTCTGTGGCAGAGAATTCACAACTCTCTGGGTGAAAAGGTTTTTCCTCATCTCGGTGACACTGAGGATAGTGACATTAGTTAGAAAACTGGGGATGGGGTGTTGGGTGGTGAGAGAGGCAATGCAAGGGTTACTTAAAGTTGAAAAAAACTGTATTTACAAGCTGCACCTGGTGAGCACCGCCCTCGTTTATGGCCAGGTACTACGTGAGCGACTGTTCATTTTATCTGCACATTAAGACCGAAAGTGAAAGTGTATTTTCCCAGAACTCATTCCAATCTCGGGTGTGGAGATACCTGGAGAATAAATAGCCTTTCTCTGCAGATATCGCCGCGGACTGGAGAGTCGATTCTTGTGTTTGCTGAAAGCAGTCTCGGTACATCTCAGCTCCTAGCGCCGGGGGTTGTGGTTGGTCCAGTGAGGTTCTGTGTCTGCACTCAGCACTGACTGTGCAGGAGGGGAGCTCCAAGCAAGACCATTCGCCCCATCGCCAACGCTGCAATCCCCTTACAGCTGCAGACGGTCGCTTTCTTGATCGGTGAGTGATTTGAGGCACGGGCTGTCGGGGGGAACAGGCCGAGTTGCCTGGAGCTGGGGAGGGAGAGGCCGAGGCTGCGGCCTAGTCCTTGCACCGGTTCAGGTTCTCTCCCTTCCTGCAGGCCCGGAGCAGCAGCGCCGCCGCCACCAGACCCAGGCCCCGGAGCGGCCTCTCGCCGCCCCCGGACACTGCACCGGCTCCATCCCCAGCCAAGGCCTCGGGGGTGCAGAAATTAAGTTAAAGCAGAGGAATCGTGGAGGTGTTTGTAAAATTGAAGGAAACTAATCCATGGAGTTGGGTCCCCGTTGTGAGGCCAGGCAATTGCGCGCAAATAAAAAGATGGCTATCTGACTATCAGACACGTGCGGATACGGGACCCACTGCGCTTGTGCGGGCAGCAATTGGGGGCGCTGTTTTAAGGTTTTTTAAGTTTTAAATATCAAGTAGACGAGGTGTGGACCCGTTGGGCCCGTTCCCCAAGGCAATACTGACCCAAAGCCCCCAATTGAGTAGACGCGGCTGACGCGCGTTACGGCAACAGTCCCCCAATTACGTAGGTGTGGCGGCAAGTGGGTGCACAATTGCGACTTTTTTAAAGTTCAAAATGGCAATAACCTGTAAAAGATAAGATAAATGGGAATACATCTCACTCTCCCTCTACCGTCCCCTATACCCTCCTCAATTATCCTCCCTCTACTCACCCTCCATCAACCCTCCTCTGCTGCTTCCCCTCTTTTTCCCCCTTTTTTAAATGAAATTCTCAATGTAAATCGTGTTTTTCTTTAATATAACCTAAACACAATGTTAGCTGTTAATGAAAATGGAAGAATTTGATTAAAACTGAGTTTTTTTAGAATAAAATCAATGTCAATGGGAGACCATTGGGAGGGGGAGGAGAGACCATGCGGCTTCACAAGCACACTAACCACCTGCCATACACACAGGGGGGAGGGGGAGATGAGAGGGGGAGAAATTAATAAACAAATGTTCTAATTTTTAAAACAAAATGTGGAGGAGGAAAGACGCTACAGGAATATGTAAAGATTTCTCCGTAACGGCAAAGGGTGGAGGAGTAAATTCACAAACAGCTTAAACGAATTTTTGCGAAATAAATCCCTTACAACCCCTTACAGACCCGTTGGGTCTGTTTCCCCAACGCGCGTTAGCGGGGGGGGGGTTGCTGCGGCTTCACACGCACACTAGGTGAGGGGAGAGGTGGTTGGTGGAGGGGAGAGGGGGTTGGAGGAGGGGAGAGGGGGTTAGAGGAGG
>NC_045985.1:23636631-23705356 GCF_010909765.2 Amblyraja radiata | reverse complement strand
CGCTGTATCTCTAAACTAAACCTCTTCTTCTTCCGTGTCCATCTTGCGTGTTTCAAATGTTGACATCCCTGTCATTGTCCGTCCTGAAAAGGACACGGGCTTCCGGTGACCATCAGTGGGAGCCATCACTTGTTGCAATACATGATGATGGTGGCAGCAGAATTAGCTCAGGATACTTCCAGTCTCCAGCCCCATGATGTTGACGCTTCTGCTATGGGGCCTTAACTAAACTAAACTAAACTAAACAAAAAGGAAAGGGTTATGGGCCAAACGCAGGCAGGTGGGACTAGTGCGGATGGGGCATGTTGGACCGATGGGCCTGTGTCCACCCTCTGTGACTCTGGATCTTTACTTCAATTTTACTCCAATGCAGGACATTTCTACCCTGAGAAAAATAGTTCTGGCTGTCTACCCTATCTATGCCTCTCATAATTGTATTAACCATATAACCATGTAACAATTACAGCACGGAAACAGGCCATCTCGGCCCTACAAGTCCGTGTCGAACAATTATTTTCCCTTAGTCCCACCTGCCTGCACTCAGACCATAACCCTCCATTCCCTTCTCATCCATATGCCCATCCAATTTATTTTTAAATGATACCATCGAACCTGCCTCCACCACTTCCACTGGAAGCTCATTCCACACCGCTACCACTCTCTGAGTAAAGAAGTTCCCCCTCATGTTACCCCTAAACTTCTGTCCCTTAATTCTGAAGTCATGTCCTCTTGTTTGAATCTTCCCTATTCTCAAAGGGAAAAGCTTGTCCACGTCAACTCTGTCTATCCCTCTCATCATTTTAAAGACCTCTATCAAGTCCCCCCTTAACCTTCTGTGCTCCAGAGAATAAAGACCTATTGTTCGAGGTGTTGTGGGGGAGTTGGGAGAATGTCCATTCAGGTCATAAGTCACAAGGGGTAGGGGTAGAATTGAGCCCTTTAGCCATAGAAACACAGAAACATAGAAAATAGGTGCAGGAATAGGCCATTCGGCCCTTCGAGCCTGCACTGCTATTCAATATGATCATGGCTGATCATCCAACTCAGTATCCTGTACCTGCCCTCTCCATACCCCCTGATCCCTTTAGCCACAAGGGCCACATCTAACTACCTCTTAAATATAGCCAATGAACTGTGGCCTCAACTACCTTCTGTGGCAGAGAGTTCCACAGATTCACCACTCTCTGTGTAAAAAATGTTTTCCTCATCTCGGTCCTAAAAGATTTCCCCCTTATCCTTAAACTGTGACCCCTTGTTCTGGATGACCTATCTCTCCATGTCTCTGTCATGGTGATCTATCTCTCCCTCCTCACCCCCTTCTCCCCATAACCCCTGACACCCGTACTAATCAAGAATCTATCCAGCTCTGCGTTCAAATTATCCACTGGCTTGTGGCCTCCACAGCCTCCTTCACTGTAACATCTCTTTGTTCTCCAGGTTACGGGAGCTGTTGTTGGCGGTCAGTGTGTCGGCATTTTTGGATCGCTGCATGGAGGAGAAATACGGAGCGCCGAGATCACGGAGACACAGAGTCATCGAGTCACAGAGTCACAGAGTCACAGAGTCACAGAGTGATAGAGTGATACAGTGTGGAAACAGGCCCTTCGACCCAACTCGCCCACCCCGGCCAACAATGTCCCAGCTACACTAGTCCCACTTGCTGCCCTTGGTCCATATCCCTCCAAACGCGTCATATCCAGGCACCTGTCCAACTGTTTCTTAAACATTGGGATAGTCCCAGCCTCAACTACCTCCTCTGGCAGCTTGTTCCATACACCCACCACCCTTTGTGTGAAAATGTTACCCCTCAGATTCCTATTAAATCTTTTCCCCTTCACCTTGAACCAATGGGCTAAGTGTTCGGCTGGCAACCGGAAGGTAGCCGGTTCGAATCCCGCTTGAAGTGCATACTGTCGTTGTGTCATTGGGCAAGACACTTCACCCACCTTTGCCTGTGTGTGAATGTGTGTGAGTGATTGGTGGTGGTCGGAGGGGCCGTAGGCGCAGATTGGCAGCCACGCTTCCGTCAGTCTTCCCCAGGGCAGCTGTGGCTACAGAAGTAGCTTACCACCACCGAGTGTGACTGAGGAGTGAATGAATAATGCGATGTAAAGCGCCTTGAGTATTAGAAAGGCGCTATATAAATCCCATCCATTATTATTATTATTAATGTCCTCTGGTCCTACCTGCACCTACTCTGGGTCGATGGGAAAGGAGCAGTGACCCTCCCCGTCCGCGGGTGGGGGAGAGTTTGGGAGGGGGTTGGGGGGAGAGAGAGTGCAACGTTTCTGAGCCTAGAGCACGGAATCCTTGCCCTTGCCCGCCATCCACTCCGCAACACGGTTTCCCTCGAATCAACCAAGTCACAGGAGACGACCAGGATGACAAAAACAAAGAACTTAGCGGCATCTGTGGAGGCGAATGGCTGGTCGACGTTTCGGGCAGTACTGCAGTACCGATGTAGTCTCCAAAACTCTTCCTCCACAGATGCTGCCCGATCCGCTGAGTTCCACCTGCAGCCTGTGTTCTTTTCCTTTTTTTTAAATCAATGGTGAACAAGAATAATATGTACAATGCAACAAAGTCAAAGTCAAATTTATTGGTCACATGCACCATCGAAGGTGCAGTGAACTGAATTTGCCAGCAGCGACACACTTAAAAAAAGAACACACAATACACAATAGAATTGAACACAAACATCCACCACAGCATTCTTCACTGGGGTGGAAGGCACAAAGTTCAGTCAGTCCTCCTCCCTTGTTCATCCGTGGTCGTGGCCACAAACCCACCACCCGAGCATAAAGTGGAACTTCCCTCTGGGAGGTGACTCCGGACTGTCATAAGTACAGGTTTAGATCCACAAGCATTAAGTAGCTCTAAACGGCCAAAAGTCTGTAGCCTCATTTTGCACTGGTTTTTTTAAATTACATTCTTCAATGGTTATGTTTTATTTGTAAATGTCGACTGTATATCGTGTTATCACTTGTGAGCAAAGCACCAAGGAAAATTCCTTGTATGTGTACATACTTGACTAATAAAATGTATTAAATTCAAATATATCTACTGAAAATTGAACATCTATGTTACAATGTGTAGAAAGGAACTGCAAGTGTTGGTTTAAATCAAAGATAGACACAAAATGCTGGGGTAACTCAGCGGGACAGGCAGCGTCTCTGGAGATAAGGAATGGGTGACGTTTCGGGTCGAGACGCTTCTTCAGATTAAGTAGGAGCAAGCATACTCAATGGGCCGAAAGGCCTGGTTTATCACCATATCACCATATAACAATTACAGCACGGAAACAGGCCATCTCGGCCCTTCTAGTCCGTGCCGAACACTTATTCTCCCCTAGTCCCATCTCCCTGCACTCAGACCATAACCCTCCATTCCTTTCCCGTCCATATACTTATTCAATTTATTTTTAAATGATAAAATCGAACCTGCCTCCACCACTTCCACTGGAAGCTCATTCCACACAGCTACCACTCTCTGAGTAAAGAAGTTCCCCCTCATGTTACCCCTAAACTTCTGTCCCTTAATTCTAAAATCATGTCCTCTTGTTTGAATCTTCCCTACTCTCAATGGAAAAAGCTTGTCCACGTCAACTCTGTCTATCCCTCTCATCATTTTAAAGACCTCTATCAAGTCCCCCCTTAACCTTCTGCGCTCCAAAGAATAAAGACCTAACTTGTATCACTAAAATAAAATAAACCAAACTAACGTTTCGGGTTGAGATCCTTCCTAACTATGTTGTAATCCTTGTCAAGGATGCTTCCACCCCGGCAGTGTGTTTACTGAAACCAATCTGTGCAATCTGTCAACGTTCCTCTTGCGATGTGAAACTACACAGTATTCTGTTCACTGGCTGAACAAGATGATATGAAACACAAAAACATTGCAAACTTGACTGACCCATGCACTGATTTAATGATACTTGTCACGTGTACAGAGGTACAGTGAAGTGTAGTTTAGTTTAGAGATACAGCGCGGAAACAGGCCCTTCGGCCCACCGAGTCTGGGCCGACCAGCGATCCGCGCACACTAACACAATCCTACACACACACTAGGGACAATTTACACTCATATCAAGCCAATGAACCTACAAACTTTGACGTCTTTGGAGTGTGGGAGGAAACTGAAGATCTCGGAGAAAACCCACGTGGGTCATGGTGAGAACGTACAAACTCCGTACAGACAGCACCCGTAGTCGGGATTGCACCCGGGTCTCCGGCGCTGCAAGCACTGTAAGGCAGCAACTCTACCGCTGCGCCACCGTGCAGCCCAGCTCTTCGTTTTCACACACGATACACAAAGTACACAAAAGTGTCGCCAAGTTTCTGGTGCCGACCAAGTTGTAAAAGTTCTCATTTAGAGTCATGTGCAGGAAGGAACTGCAGGTGCTGGTTTACACCGAAGACAGACGCAAATGTGCTGGAGTATCCCGGCGGGACGGGCAGCATCTCTGGAGGGAAGGAACGGGTGACGTTTCGGGGTGGGAACCTTTTCTTCAGACTGAGTGTCGGGGGAGAGGGAGGCACGGAGATTTGGACGGGTCAGGTGTGAAAACGAGAGATTAAAAGGTGACGAGATTCAAGGAGAATATGGAAAGGATGGTTGTGAGCTGAGGGGAAGGTGACAACGAGGCACATATTAGGAATATTTAATCAGGAGGACAGCAGAACTAAGATGTGGGAGGGATGGAGACAGAGGGAAAACAAGGGTTACTTGAGGTTAGAGAAGTCAATGTTCATACCATTACCCAAGCGAAATATGAGATGCTGTAATGGCAGATTATTATATAATTTCTTCTAGACACTATGATTGAAGACAGGGGTTAGGAGATTATATCGATACACATCCACGAGCTCTCCACGAGATATTCAATGCCATCCAAAGATAGATCTTCAAAACACAGACTCCTCATTATTAGTTTCTTTCTTGTCGTAGTAAAATCTGTGAGATATTCATCCAAACTTCTTCTTGTTTAAGTACATTTTGATCTTACTCGTCAACCTCGTGAATGGTCTACAGCTGTGACCTTGTACTCGCTAGAATTTAGAAGATTGAGGGGGGATCTTATCGAAACTTACAAAATTCTTAAGGGGTTGGACAGGCTAGATGCAGGAAGATTGTTCCCGATGTTGGGGAAGTCCAGAACAAGGGGTCACACAGTTTAAGGATAAAGGGGAAATCTTTTAGGACCGAGATGAGAAAAACATTTTTCACACAGAGAGTGGTGAATCTCTGGAATTCTCTGCCACAGAAGGTAGTTGAGGCCAGTTCATTGGCTATATTTAAGAGGGAGTTAGATGTGGCCCTTGTGGATAAAGGGATCAGTGGGTATGGAGAGAAGGCAGGTACAGGATACTGAGTTGGATGATCAGCCATGATCATATTGAATGGCGGTGCAGGCTCGAAGGGCCGAATGGCCTACTCCTGCACCTATTTTCTATGTTTCTATGTTTCCAACAGAGAAGTGTGATCACCTTTGAGGTGGCACGGTGGCGCAGCGGTAGAGTTACTGCCTACCAGCGCCAGAGACCTGGGTTCGATCCCGACCACGGGTGCTGTCTGTACGGAGTTTGTACGTTCACCCCGTGACCTACGTGGGTTTTCTCCGAGTGCTCCGGTTTCCTCCCAAAGTAGTAGTATAGTATAGTATAGTATAGTATATCTTTATTGTCATTTTCCTGAGTACTCACATACCCAGAGGAAACAAAAAAACGTTGCTCAGCCAGTGTCCATTCAGTGTGCAGTAAAAAATAAATAGAAATAAAAATACATATATCATAAACAAAGTGAGTTAACCTTCCAAACATGTACAGGTTTGTAGTTTTATTTGGATTCGGTATAATTGTAAATTGTCCCTAATGTGTGTAGGATGGTATTGGTGTGCAGGGATCGCTGGTCGGCCCGGACTCTCTGCATTTTTATGCTGAGAGAATGGAGCAGCTGGGCTTGCACTGAATACATGGCTTTCCAGAGTCTGCAATGAAAGAGGAAGGAGCTTTATTGACAACTTTAACTTGTTGTGGGGGCGCAAATATCTTTTCAGAGCAGATGGTGTACACCCAAACAGGTTTGGCTCAAGACTGTTAAGGGACAATCTTCTCTTCTCGCTCTCCCACAAATCTACCCTGCCGCCTGACACACAGGCCGCAGTCATACCACAGGTAGAGAAGCGAGGCAACAGCCCCCCCCCCCCCCCCCCCCACACATCTACCCTGCCACTGTCTGACACACAGGCCGCAGTCAGACCACAGACGTTGAGGAGAGACAACAGCCCCCCCCCCACCCACCCATCCCCATCAACGCGCCCTTACCCTCCCTACCATCCCCCACTGCTGATGCTGGCTTGGAGAGGAACGGCCACCACCCTCCTCTGCACTCGCCCATCGACGATGACTTCCACCCTCATCTCACCCATAGCCATAACAACACCAGCTCCACTGTTTCCTCCCATTATGATTTTCCATATGAATTGAAGAAACAGGAAAAAGGTGGCATGAAACTTGCATCTTTGTCTATGATGCTCAGCCCACGCCCCATATCAGTACCATTGCCACGTCACGGCCGCAGGGAGATAACAACCAAGCGGAGGGCGCCACAGCCCCCCTCCTGTATTGATAGCAGTCCTGAATATTACTGATACAAGAAAGGGTTCAGCCGTAGACACATTACGAAGGAAGTTCCGCATAATCAGCTGAACCCAAGGTCGCCTACGTCAAACTATGGCACCTTCTGCATTCCTGTTGTGACTACTCAGAGAGTAAACAAAGGGAAACTTAGACACACTGCTAACCTAACAAACCTAATACCTATTACCTCCAAACCTAAACCAACCATAAAGCCTATCAATAATACCATCAGGATGGGTCTGCTTAATGTTAGGTCTCTTAATAACAAATCATTTTTAGTCAACGATTTTATTACCACCTCTAAACTGGATTTTATGTTTTTAACTGAAACATGGCTAGAACAAAATAACAGTGCAACCATTCTGATCGAGACAGCTCCTCCAAACTATAACTTTTTAGATGTATGTAGATCTGGAAAAAGAGGTGGAGGGGTTGCTGCTATATTTAAAAATGTATTTCAGGGGAAACAGATGTCACTTGGTGATTTTCCATCATTTGAATACCTTTGTGTTGTATTGAAATGTTCCCCCAGAGTTCTCCTATTAATTATTTACAGGCCTCCTAAATATCATGCTAATTTTTTCGATGACTTTACAGAATTATTGTCTAGCATCTCCACTGACTTTGACTGTCTAGTTATAACTGGTGATTTTAATTTTCATACTGATGATTTGAATGACAAGGGTGCAAAAGAATTTTTAACTATTTTAGACACATTTGACCTGTCTCAACATGTGAAAGAGGCTACTCATTGTAATGGGCACACCCTTGACTTGATTATCACAAAGGGTCTCATTGTTTCTGATATTTTCGTGACTGATCCTTCATTGTCTGACCACTTCTGTGTTTTCTTTAATATATCTTTTATTTCCGACATACAGACAAAATCAAATACTGTCAAAAAAAGGTATATAAATGAACATTCTAATGTACTCTTTAAAAATGCCATCTCCCTCTTACCACCTCTAAACCCATGTTCTGCTGATGATCTTGTAGATAACTTTAACTCCAAAATTGTGAAAGTTATAGATGTCATTGCACCTGTTACGGTTAAAACGATTTCTGGTAAGCAAAAGGCACCCTGGAGAAAAGCTGCTTTTGTAACAGCCCAGAAAAGAGAATGCCGGAAAGCTGAGCGCATCTGGCGGAAAACAAAACCTCATATTCACCATGACATCTATAAAGAGAGCATCCGTGCCTACAATTAAGACTTAAAAAGTGCTAGAGAAACATTTTTCTCCAATATCATTAACAACAACACTAATAAGGCAAAAACCCTATTTGCAACTGTTGACAGACTGACCAACCCCCCAACACAATTACCACCTGAACTCCATTCCACGCAGAAATGCAATGAGTTTGCATTATTCTATACAGATAAAATTGAAGGCATCAGACGTGCCATCAATATCACCGCTTCAAACAAAAATGTTGGATCACCACCCTGTTTAGGCAAAGGTAACGTGGCAATGATGACATGCTTTAATGTCATAGACTCTAAAACTCTTGTGGAAACGGTGACACAACTAAGGCCATCCACCTGCTGCCTTGATGCTTTACCTACCAACTTCTTTAAGAATGTTTTTGACTGCCTAGCAATAGACATACTGCAAATAGTTAACAGCTCTCTTCAATCAGGCAATTTCCCAAAAGCCTTGAAAACTGCAGTTATTAAACCTCTTTTAAAAAAGCGGAGCCTAGATGCCTCTATTATTAACAACTATAGACCAATTTCAAACCTATCTTTCATAAGCAAAATCATTGAGAAAGTTGTCCTCCAGCAACTTAATCAATTCCTGGCTTCAACTGGCTGCTACGACAACTTCCAGTCAGGATTTCGACCTCTTCATAGCACCGAGACCGCTCTTATTAAAGTTGTAAACGACATCCGTCTTAACACAGACTCTGGCAAAGTTTCAATATTAATGCTATTAGATCTCAGTGCTGCATTCGACACTGTTGATCACTCAATACTTTTGGACAGGTTGGAAAAATGGGTGGGGCTCTCAGGCACAGTCTTAAGTTGGTTCAGGTCATATTTACAAGATAGGAACTATTTTGTTTCCATTGGAGACTTTGTATCAGAACCAACAAACGTGACGTGTGGAGTACCGCAAGGTTCGATCTTAGGGCCCTCTTTATTCAACATCTACATGCTCCCACTAGGGCAAATCATGCGATATAATAATATTGACCACCACTGCTATGCCGATGACACTCAAATCTATGTAGCGCTATCACCAAATGATTATCGCCCCATAGATCTGTTGTGCCAGTGCATTGAGCAAGTCAAAGACTGGATGTGCCAAAATTTTCTCCAACTAAATAAGGACAAAACGGAGATAATTGTTTTTGGTGCTAAAAAAGAAAGGCTTAAAGTAACCCAACACCTTCACTCTCTGTCCCTGAAAACTTCAAACAAAGCCAGAAATCTTGGGGTCATTATGGATTCAGATTTAAATTTCGACAGTCACATCAAATCAGTAACAAAATCGGCCTACTATCACCTCAAAAACATAGCAAGATTAAGAGGACTCACTTGTACATGCCTTTATTAATAGTAGGCTAGATTATTGCAACGGTCTCCTTGCAGGTCTTCCAAAAAAAACTGTCAGGCAGCTACAGCTTGTTCAGAACGCTGTTGCTAGAGTTCTAACAAAGACCAAAAAATTTGAGCATATTACACCAATTCTTAAATCCTTACATTGGCTCCCTGTATGTCAGAGAATTGATTTTAAAATCCTGCTGCTCACCTATAAATCACTACATGGTTTAGGGCCAAAGTATATCACTGACATGCTTCCACTATATAAGCCTTCTAGACCGCTAAGATCTTCTGAAACCAATCTGCTAGTGATTCCCAGAGTAAATACAAAACATGGGAAAGCAGGATTTAGTTACTATGCAACAAATAGCTGGAATAAACTTCCTGAAGATTTAAGACTTGCCTCAACTTTGACCACTTTTAAAACAAGACTGAAAACTTTTATGTTTACTTTAGCTTTCAGCTAAATCTTAACTACATTGCACTTTTAACTTTTGCACTTTTTATAATGCATTTTTAATTTTGTTTTTCTTTTCTTTTAGTTCTTCTATTTTATTTCATTTTATTATTTCATTTATTGTATGACATGTTTTTATGTGAAGCACTTTGAGTCTGCCTCGTGTATGAAATGTGCTATATAAATAAAGTTGCCTTGCCTTGCCTTGCCTTGTACACTGGAGTTTAGAAGGATGAGAGGATATCTCATTGAAACATTAAATTGTTAATGGTTTGGACACACTAGAGGCAGGAAACATGTTCCCGATGTTGGGGGAGTCCAGAACCAGGGGTCACACAGTTTAAGAATAAGGAGTAAGCCATTTAGAACGGAGACGAGGAAACACTTTTTCTCATAGAGAGTGGTGAGTCTGTGGAATTCTCTGCCTCAGAGGGCGATGGAGGCAGTTTCTCTGGATGCTTTCAAGAGAGAGCTAGATAGGGCTCTTAAAGATAGCGGAGTCAGGGGATATGGGGAGAAGGCAGGAACGGGGTACTGGTTGGGGATGACCAGCCATGATCACATTGAATGGTGGTGCTGGCTCGAAGGGCCGAATGGCCTAATCCTGCATCTATTGTCTATTGTCCATTGACTGGGTGGGCCGACGGGCCTGTTTCCGTGCTGTATCGCTAAACTAAACTAAACTAAAAGAAGGAAGACTGTGCAAACAAACAAGACATTAGTGCACAAACCAAATAGATAACAAAACAGTCCATTGTAATGCACGAGGTGATCTGTGGTGATCGTTTACAAGGTAGGATTAGGGTTGTACAAGTCAGTTCAAGAACCTGCTGGTTGTAGGAAAGTATCTGTTCGTGAACCTGGTGGTGTGGGGCCTTCAGGCTTCTGTACGTCCTGCCCGATGGTAGCAACGAGAATCTATTCCCCATGAGAAGAATAGATCGGGCAGACGCACACAGAATCTCTTGGCCAGAGTTGGGGGATCGAGAATGAGAGGACATGGGTTTAAGGTGCGGGGGGGGGGGGAGATTTAATAAGGATGTAGAGGGGTAATTTTTTTACACAAAGGATCGAATTGAGTTGAATGGAATATTTTATTGTCACATGTGACAACTCACCGCTAAATTCTTCGCAAATAGTCGCTAGATAAAGGGGGCTTACTAAGTGACAAATTCTACCCCTCCCTCCACTCGTCATGTCCCCCCCATTGTTCTTCCCCCTCCCTCACGGCGATCCCCCCACACCGGGTCCTTCATTGTTCTTCCCACAGCAGCGGCGTTCTCACTTCCACGTGGTCCGTCCTCATCGGTCAGTCAGCGCCATCATCGACCGCCGAACCGACCTCTCCAGTATCGCCACCGATTCCTCTCCGGACGCCTCCGTGGCAGTGTCCCGGGCCCCAGTCGCGGGCTCCACAGACCCAGGGACCGATGGGCGTGGGCTCTGTTGACCCGCGAGGCTCCATCTCAGCACCGTAATGCGATTTTCTAAATGGGGAGAGAATACAGATATCGGAGGTACAAAGGGATTTGGGAATGCTGGTGCAGGATTCCCAAAGAGTTAATCTGCAAGACAAATCAGTCATAAAAAAGCAAACAATGCTAGGTTTTATTTGTTAGATGGTTTGTATACAAAAACAGGGATGTAATGCTGAGGCTCTATAAGGTGTTGGTCAGGCCACATTTGGAATATTGTGAGCAATTTTGGGCCCCATATCTGAGGGAGGATGTGCTGGCTCTGGAGAGGGTCCAGAGGAGGTTTACAAGAATGATCCCAGGAATGAGTGGGTTAACCTATGATGAGCGTTTGTCGGCACTGGGCCTGTACTCGCTGGAGTTTAGAAGGATGAGGGGAAAACCTCATTGAAACTTACCGAATAGTGAAAGGCCTGGACAGAGTGGATGTGGAGAGGATGTTTCCACTAGTGGGAGAGTCTGGGACCAGAGGTAGACAAAAATGCTGGAGAAACTCAGCAGGTACGGTAGCATCTATGGAGCGAAGGAAACCAGAAGTTATAGCATCAGAATTAAAGGACCTTCCTTTAAGAAGGAGACGACGAGGAACGTCTTTGGCCAGAGGGTGGTGAATCTGTGGAATTCATTGCCACAGACGGCTGTGGAGGCCAAGTCAGTGGATATTTTTAAGGCAGGGATAGATAGATTCTTGATTAGTGCGGGTGTCAGGGGTTATGGGGAGAAGGCAGGAGAATGGGGTTAGCAGGGAGAGATAGATCAGCCATGATTGAATGGCGGAGTAGACTTGATGGGCCGAATTGCCTATTTCTGCTCCTATCACTTATGACCTTAATAGTTTTCCAATTGCAACATCATATTTCATTTTAAACCATGTTATTAATTTGAATGTTGACCAAAGCTCAGATTAATTCAGTAACTATATATCTGCCTGAGACTTGGCTTTGAGTTTTTGTTTTGTTTTAGCTATACGGCGTGGAATACTGAGTCCACGCTGACCATCGATCACCCATTCACACTAGTTCTTGCTATTGAGGGAGTACAGCGTAGGTTCACCAGGTTAATTCCCAGGATGGTGGGACTGACATATGATGAAACAATAGGTAAATTCACTGGAATAAGTGAGTTCGGTATTCCGAAAAACACAAGGGATCATGGGATTTGTCAAAGGTCGTTTGTGATAAAGAAAAAGAAAACAAAGCACTGGCTGTATAAACTGTGTATAAATTCTTATCTTTATTCAGAATTAATGTGTAAAAATATATTTAATCTGAGCAACGGGGGTGCCAGGTAGCAGGAGAGCGGGGTGTAACAGTGAGAGAGAGGGGGCAGATGCAAATGGGAGACAGGGGGAGAGACTGGACCAGCGGAGAGACATTCTCGGCAGCTGTGCTGCTGCATGTATACAATCAATCAATCAATCAATCAATCAATCAATCAATCAATCAATCAATCAATCAATCAATCAGATTTATTCATCACATACACAATAAGGTGCAGTGAAATGAATTTGCCAGCAGCGGTACAATCATAAAGGAACACACATTACACAATAAAATTTAACACAGACATCCACCACAGCATTCTTCACTGTGGCGGAAGGCACAAAGTACAGTCAGTCCTCCTCCATTGTTCCTCCGTGATCGGTCCCATAAACCTCCGCAGTTGCCGCTGCGGGCGGCCAGATGTACCGGCTCTCTCGTAGGGATGGTAAGGCCCGAATCGGTGCTTCCCTACCGGAGACCGCGGCTTCAGGATGTTGTAGGCCGCAGGCCGGCGGTCGGAGCTCTTCTCCGGGGATCACCGGCGAGCAATCCCGCTCCGGATGTTAAGTCCACGCCGCACCCCCGGCTATAAGCTCCGCAGACCGCGGCTTCAGGCTGTAAGAGTCCACGGGTCAGCGATTGGAGCACTCCCTTCTGGAGACCCCGGAAAGGGCTCGCCCGCTCCGTGAAAATGTCCACGCTGCGCCCGCTGCTGGAACTTCGGGCCCGACTCCAGGAAAGGCCGCACCAATCCATAGTGTTAGGCCGCGAGGGAAGCGACATGGAAAAAGTCGCCTCTCCGTGGAGGAGGCGATTGAAAGCGGTTTCCCCTGTGTTTCATCCGTAGTCAGGATCGAACCCGGGTCTCCGGCCTTCAAGCGCTGTTGAATTGCTACTGGACTGTCCCTGTCCCCTCCCGAGTGTCCCATCCCTGTTCTGGGTGACCCTGGACAGACGGGACACTGGCCCGGAACAATGGCGGCTTCAGGCTTACAGCCAGCGCTGGGAAGAGCGCTAACTCCAGCTGTCCCATCAGTCCAGGGTCACTCCGGACATCTCCGGCCACCACCGGAATGGGATGGGACACTCGGGAGGGGATGGGGGCGGTGCAGTAGCAATTCAACATGCTTGCAGCATCGGGGACCCGGGTTCGATCCTGACTACAGATGAAACGCAGGCCTGTATGCACGCAGCAACACAGCTGCCGAGAATGTACATCGCCAGCGACCTATGAACTGGGCATGCTCAGTCGGAATACCAAACTCTCTTATTCAGAAGCATGAGAGGGGATCTTGGTTTCTTGGTTTCTTGTTCCTCCAAAATATTCCAAATGGAATTTAAACTGTAGGTGGTAGAAACGTATAAAATTCTTAAGGGATTGGACAGTGTAGATGCAGAAAAGATGTTCCCGATGTTGGGGGGAGTCCAGAACCAGGGGTCACAATTTAACAATAAGGTCTCGGCCATTTACAACTGAGATGAGGAAAAACTTTTTTACCCAGAGAGTTGTGAATCTGTGGAATTCTCTGCCACAGAAGGCAGTGGAGGCCAATTCACTGGCCGTTTTCAGGAGAGAATTAGATTTAGCTCTTAGGGCTAACGGGATCAAGGGATATGGGGAGAAAGCAGGAACGGGGTACTGATTGTGGATGATCAGCCATGATCATATTGGCTGGCGGTGCTGACTCGAAGGGCCAAATGGCTTCCTCCTGTACCTATTTTCTATGTTTCTACGATATCCCACTTTCGCATAACACACCAAGTGCTATAATAAATAATATTAACAATACATTGAATGTGTAATTTAAATTTAATGCTATAAAATTTAAATAACATGAATAACACTGGGTTACATTCAATTGCAGGAAAAGTGCTATAAAAATAAATTTATTATAAAGTTATTATGAAGCATAAAAATATCGTATCTTTTTTTGGTCAAAAATATATTTCATACATAATTTCGACACATCTTTTTCTTCATCTCTTGAACCATAAATTTACTAAGTTGTTTCACAATGCCACAAACACTGATTAGCGTTTAGAGTTCAGAGTTCAGACATGCACCACAGAAACAGGCCCTACGGCCCTCCCAGTCCATGCTGTCCAGCGATCACACCCCACACACACTATCACCAGAAGCTGTGTCAAACACAATGCCCTCACACTGGCAAGGCTCCCATTTAACTTAAATGTAAAGCAGCAGGTTACTGAGATACAGTGGAGCAGCGGTAGAGTTGCTGCTGCACAGCGCCAGAGACCCGGGTTCCATCCTGACTACGGGTGTTGTCAGGGTCGGATTTACGTACAAGCTAGACAAGCTTTAGCTTAGGGCCTCGAGATCTAGGGGGGCCTACTCACCTCGCTGCCTCACTGACCATCCGCCCACCGGGACCTCCTACTCTTTGCCCGCTGACCCTGGCCTCTCCACCGCCCTCCATCAGCCTGCAGCCGTCGCCTTACCTGCAGCCTGGACTCAGCACCGGGCCTGAAGACTCCACGCTGCAGATTCCCACTCCCCTGGGTTTGACTGCGCTGGGTCTTGGTGCTAGGCCCCCTAACCCTGGTAATCTCAGTGGGTCTTCCCCATCCCCCTCAAACCATGTGACCCCAGCTCTTCCCCACCCACACTACAATCCTCATACCCTCCTCCCCCCTGACCACCCACCACCCCTCCACCAGACATCGCCTCGGCCTCAGTCCACTCACCTGCCTTCCTCCAGCCCCAACCCCCATCCCTGCCACAGGCTCAACACACCAGAGCCAAACGGCGATCCAGGTAACGCATCGCCCGCTCCGCGGTGAATCCAATATGGATTTTAAAACCAACTGTTTAATGACAACATACAGTAGGAACTAAAAGTGTCACACTGTGACTGTCGGGTAGTCATGGCCCTCTAGTCGTGGGGGTGGGGGATTGGGAGGGGGAGGGGCTCACAAGTGAAATAGCTTAGGGCCTCTCTTCATCTAAACCCGGCCCTGGGTGCTGTCTGTACAGTTTGTACGTTCTCCCCGGGTTTTCCCCGACTGCCCCAATTTCCTTCCACCCTCTAAAGATGTGCAATTGTCTTACTTTGATTGTAAATTGTTCTTAGTGTGTGTGGGATAGTGTTGGTGTGCAAAGATGTGCAGGTTTGTAGGTTAATTGGCTTAGTATAAATGAAAATTGTCCGTTGTGTGTGTAGGGTAGTGTTAGTGCGCGGGGATCGCTGGTCGGCGCGGACTCGGTGGGCCGAAAGGGTGGTGGGTGTATATAACAAGCTGCCTGAGGAGGTAGTTGAGGCAGGGACTATCCCAACGTTTAAGAAACAGTTAGACAGGTACATGGATAGGACGGGTTTGGAGGGATATGGGCCAAACGCAGGCAGGTGGGACTAGTGTAGCTGGGACATGTTGGCCGGTGTGGGCAAGTTGGGCCTGTTTCCACACTGTATCACTCTATGACTCTGTTTCGGCATTGATGTATCATAGAGAGAAAAATGAATGAAAGATATGCAAAAAAGTAACTTTAAACTAAACTAAACTGAACTCATTAATCCTGTTTGAATAGCAGCAGGAAGGCATCAAAGCACCAAATGATGGATCAGTAATTGTTACACTGGCTCTGCTTTTCCCAGTGGAGAGATAGCGATCCATGGCACGATGGCTCAAAGATTTCAGTTGCCACCCTCATCTTCACGGTTGGTGTTGTTCAGTTGCATCTCTTCCTGAAATAAATACAATGCACTTGTAACATGCAATAACGGGATATTACCACAGAAACTGTAGACTTTAGAGATATAGCGCGGAAACAAGCCCTTCAGCCCACTAACACGATCCTACAGTTAGTATGTGTGGAGGGAGATGGACTGATGATGTTTCGGGGAGCGACCCATCCAAACGTCACCTGTCCAACTCCATCTACGGATGCTGCCCGACCTGTCGAGTTGCTCCAGCACTTTGGGCCACACTTCGGGTGGCGCAGCGGTAGAGTTGCTGCCTGAAGGGGCTGTCCCACTTAGGCGACTATTTATGTGAGTGCAGGAGACTCTGCGCTCGCCACATGTTCGCTGGTGGTCTCTAGCGAGTCTCCTTCATGGTCGCGAGGAGTTCCCGCATTCTGGGAACTAGTCGCGGCCTCTATGGTCGCCGCAGATTTTTCAACATGTTGAAACATTTTCTGCGACCAAAAATTTGGTCGCCATGGAGAAAATGGATAATCCTGTGGTCGAGGGTGCAGTTGTAGTGGGGTCACCATGTAGTTATGGGTAGTCGAGATAGTCGTAGGTAGATTTAGTTCATCACCTTTGCTGACCGGGCATTGGCTCATTGGGGAACAAAAACGTAAGCACGAGTTTTCAGAACCAAGGATAACCGACCGGTAATGTTAAATGTCGGCCGAACCTCACAGCTGTGTATCTCTGGCTGATTAAAAGTTGGCTGGATTCTTAAAAGTGTGTCTCCACTCCTTCTCCCACCTTCTTCTCCCCCCCTTCTCCCCTCCCCCCTCTTTTAAAGGACATACCGTACACTGTGCTAGCCGTCTTAACCTTCCTGTTCATCATGGTGTGTGTCTGTCTCACCTCGGCTTTGCACCATGTGAATTTCAGACAGCGTTCCCCCGCCCCTGGCCTCTGCCTTTGCGATGTGTGCGCGTGTGTGTGCATGTGTGTGTGCGTGTGTGTGTGAGTGTGAGTGTGTGTGTTGTGGGTGCGTGTGTGAGCGTGGGTGTAGTGCGTGTGTGGTGTGTGTGGTGTGTGTGTGTGTGGCCGTGTGGTGTGTGAGCGTGTGTGAGTGTGAGTGTGTGTGGAGTGTGAGTGGTGTGTGTGTGTGGAGCGTGTGTGAGTGTGAGTGTGTGTGTTTGTGGGTGGAGTGTGTGTAGGCGCGTGTGAGTTGAGTGTGGTGTGTGTGTTTGTGGGTGCGTGTGTGTGTGCAGGCGTGTGTGTGTGTGTGTGTGTGTGTGTGTGTGAGGCGTGTGTAGTTGTGTGTGTTTGTGTTGTCGTGTTGTGCGTCGTGTGTAGTGAGTGTGTGTGTGTGTGGGCGCTGGTGTTGTGTGTGTCATGCTGCGTGTGTGTGTGTGGTGAGTGTGTGTGGTTGTGTGTGCTGCGTGTGTGGGTGGGCCGTGCGTACGTGTGTGGTGGTGTGCGTGTGTGGGTGGCGTGTGGTGTGTGTGTGTGTGCGTGTGGTGTGGCGTGGTACTGGTTCCACTCTGACAGTCGCCGTTTCCAGTTCCCGGTTTTTCAGGCGAATGCCGCGAACATGACAGTCGCCGGCAGTCCGCTGAACAACCGCCTAAGTGGGACAGACCCTTTACAGCGCTTGCAGCGCCAGAGTCCTGGGTTCGATCCCGACTAGGGGTGCTGTCTGTACGGAGTTTGTATGTTCTCTCCGTGACCTGCGTGGGTTCTGTCCGAAATCTTCCCAAAGCAAACAGAGATAAAATGTAAGGTACACAAAATTGCTGGGGAAACTCAGCGGGTGCAGCAGCATCTATGGAGCGAAGGAAATAGGCGACGTTTCGGGCCGAAACCCTTCTTCAGAGATAAAATGTAATCGGTGGACAGTCAGACTGGTCGGAAAACTAGGAAGGGGGAGCGATGGAGAGAGAGGGAGAGCAATTTATATCTCTGTTTGCTTTGTTGTCACCTTCTCCTGGCTAACAATGATCTATTCTACATTTTCTTTGAACCACATCTCTATTGACGTCTCCTTTTCACACCTGAACCTTCCTTCTCTCTCTCTGTATCTCCCTCTCCCCTGACTCTCAGTCTGAAGTAGAGTCTCGACCCGAAACGTCACCCGTTCCTTCTCTCCAGAGATGCTGCCCGTCCCGCTGACTCATTCCAGCATTTTGTATACATCTTCGGTGTAAACCAGCATCTGCAGTTCCTTCCTAAACATAACTGTACCCCTGTGTTGGTTAATAGCACAGATTAAAAGCCCACTAAAGTTTTGTAAACATAGAAAGTAGGTGCAGGAGTAGGCCACTCGCCCCTTTGAGCCAGCACCACCATTCAATATGATCATGGCTGATCAACCAAAATCAGTACCTCATTCCTTAGCCCTAAGAGCTAAATCTAACTCTCTCTTGAAAACATCCAGTGAATTGGCTTCCTTTCTGTGGTAGAGAATTCCACAGATTCACAACTGTTTGGGTGGAACCGTTTTTCCTCATCTCTGTCCAAAATGGCCGACCCCTTATTGTTAAACTGTGTGGCCCCTGGTTCTGGGCTCCCCCAACATGGGGAACATTTTGCTCTGTAAACGTGTGACAATATACGCTCATATTAAATCAGCATTAGACCGCAAGTTAGATACCTACAACAATTTCTCTGGAACGTCGGAGGTTGAGGGGAGACGGGATAGAAGTATATAAAATGATGAGAGGCGTGGATAGGCTGGGTAGTCAATCAGAACCTTTGTTACCCAGGGTAGAAATGTCCAACATGGCTTCAAGGTGAGAGGGGGAAAGTTTAATGGAGATGTGTGGGGCAAGTTGTTTTTCCACAGAGGGTGGTGGGTGCCTGGAACGTGCTGCCAGGGGTAGTGGTGGAGGCAGATACGATAGTGGCGTTTAAGAGGCTTTTGGATAGGGACATGGAAATGCAGGGAATGGGGGGAGAAAGATCACATGCAGGCAGAGGAGATCAGTTTAACTTGGCATCATGTACAGCATGGATATTGTGGGCTGAAGGGCCTGTTCCTGTGCTGTACTGTTCTATGTTCTACTGAGTTAACAGCAATTAATTACCGGTTGTTCTTCAATATTTCCGATATTGTTCGTGTCATCGTTTCCATCTGTAAAGAAAAACAAGTTTCTTAATCCTTTCACATTGTGAAGCAGAGGGAGGTAGATTACATAGATACATGGACAATAGGTGCAGGAGTAGGCCATTCGGCCCTTCGAGCCTGCACCACCATTCAATATGATCATGACTGATCATCCAACTCAGTATCCTGTACCTGCCTTCTCTCCATACCCCCTCATCCCTTTAGCCACAAGGGCCACATCTAACTCCCTCTTAAATATAGCCAATGAACTGGCCTCAACTACCTTCTGTGGCAGAGAATTTCACAGATTCACCACTCTCTGTGTGAAAAATGTTTTTCTCATCTCGGTCTTAAAGGATTTCCCCCCTTATCCTTAAGCTGTGACCCCTTGTCCTGGACTTCCCCAACATCGGGAACAATCTTCTTGCATCTAGCCTGTCCAACCCCTTAAGAATTTTATAAGTTTCTATAAGATCCCCCTGAATCTCCTAAATTCTAGCGAGTATAAGCCGAGTCTATCCAATCTTTCTTCATATGAAAGTCCTGACATCCCAGATTCTTGATTAGTACGGGTATCAGGGGTTATGGGGAGAAGGCAGGAGAATGGTGTTAGGAGGGAGAGATAGATCAGCCATGATTGAATGGCGGAGTAGACTCGATGGGCCGACTGGCCTAATTCTGCTCCTAGAACCCACAAACAATCCCTTCCCTCCAGAGATGCTGCCTGGCCCGCTGAGTTACTCCAGTGTCTATCTTCGGTGGCCTAATTCTGCTCCTATCACTTATGGCCTCATGATGACTATTGTGTTTGTCCACAATTAGTTTGAGTTCTCCTAGGGAATTTTGAACCCGTGTAGGACTTCCACAGAGGACGGGAGGAACAGAAGACAAGGGAGTGTTGTAGAATAGATGGAGCAAGAGGTATTTGTACATAATTTCCTGATTGTGGCATTACAGGCAAAAATGGTGGTGAAGAAGCCTTTGGCCTTCATCGAATGGACAGACAACATGTCAGGTCAGGACCCTTCTTGACATTGAAGCACAGACCATCCCATAGAAACATAGAAACATAGAAAAATAGGTGCAGGAGTTGACCATTCGGCCCTTCGAGCCTGCACCGCCATTCAATATGATCATGGCTGATCATCCAACTCAGTATCCTGTACCTGCCTTCTCTCCATACCCCCTGATCCCTTTAGCCACAAGGGCCACATCTAACTCCCTCTTAAATATAGCCAATGAACTGGCCTCAACTACCTTCTGTGGCAGAGAGTTCCAGAAATTCACCACTCTCTGTGTGAAAGAGAGTTGAGGAGCGCGGCAGAGCAGAGGGATCTTGGAGTACAGGTATACAGTTCTGGCAGATGGACACAAACAGCTGGAGTAACTCAGCGGGACAGGGCAGCATTTCTGGAGAGAAGGAACAGGTGATGTTTCAGGGTGAGACCCTTCTTCTGAAGGTTACCCCTTCGTCTGAAGAAGGGTCTCGCCCCGAAACGTTGCCCATTCCTTCTCTCCAGAGACGCTCCCTGACCCGCTGAGTTACTCCAGCTTTTTGCTTCTATCTTTGGTTTAAACCAGCATCTGCAGTTCCTTCCACATATAGTACTTGCAGTACTGGATCTTGGAGTATAGGTAGATAGTGTGAGGCAGAGATTCACTTGCACCTCCTCCAACCTCATCGACTGTATCCGTTGTTCAAGATGTGGACTCCTATATATCAATAGACAATAGACAATAGGTGCAGGAGTAGGCCATTCGGCCCTTCGTGCCAGAACCGCTATTCAATGTGATCATGGCTGATCATCCATAATCAGTACCCCGCTCCTGCCTTCTCCCCATATCCCCTGACTCCGCTGACTCTGACCAAGCGCAGGCTCGGCGATCGTTCTGCTGAACACCTCCGCTCAGTCCGCCTAAACCTACCTGATCTCCCGGTTGCCAAACACCTCAACTCCCCCTCCCATTCCCACACTGACCTTTCTGTCCTGGGCCTCCTCCACTGTCAGAGTGAGGCCCAGCGCTAATTGGAGGAACAGCACCTCATATTTCGCCTGGGCAGCTTACACCCCAGCGGTATGAAGATTGACTTCTCTAACTTCAAGTAACCCTTGCTTTCCCTCTCTCTCCATCCCCTCCCCCACCCTGGTCATGTTACTAGTTTCACTGTCGTTCTGGTGGGTTTCATTGTCTGTATAATGAACCTCCCCTGACACCCGTACTAATCAAGAATCTATCTATCTCTGCCTTAAACATATCCACTGACTTGGCCTCCACAGCCTCTGTGGCAAAGAATTCCACAAATTCACCACCCTCTGGCTAAAGAAATTCCTTCTCATCTCCTTTCCAAAGGAACGTCCTTTAATTTGTTTTTTAATGCAATTTGTTTTGTATATAAAATAGAGAGAGTACAGAGGAGATTTACTAGAATGTTGCCTGGGTTTCAGCAACTAAGTTACAGAGAAAGGTTGAACAAGTTAGGTTTTTATTCTTTGGAGCGCAGAAGGTTAAGGGGGGACTTGATAGAGGTATTTAAAATGATGAGAGGGATAGACAGAGTTGACGTGGATAAGCTTTTCCCATTGAGAGTAGGGAAGATTCAAACAAGAGGACATGATTTGTGAATTAAGGGACAGAAGTTTAGGGGTAACATGAGGGGGAACTTCTTTACTCAGAGAATGGTAGCTGTGTGGAATGAGCTTCCAGTGGAAGTGGTGGAGGCAGGTTCGATTTTATCATTTAAAAATAAATTGGATAGTTATATGGACGGGAAAGGAATGGAGGGTTATGGTCTGAGTGCAGGTAGATAGGACTAGGGGAGAATAAGTGTTCGGCACGGACTAGAACGGCCGAGGTGGCCTGTTTCCGTGCTGTAATTGTTATATGGTTATATGGTTATATGGTTAATTCTGAGGCTTTGACTGGATCAAGACTCTCCCACCCTCTCCATATCCAAGCCTTTCACTTCAAGTTAAAGTTGTTACTAGCGCAGGATTTGTTGGCTAACTCGTTCACAATGAGGTCACAGCCTCAGAATAAAAGGACGTTCCTTTAGGAAGGGGACGAGGAGGAATTTCTTTACTCTGAGGGTGGTGAATCTATGGAATTCATTGCCACAGAAGGCTGTGGAGGCCAAGTCAATGGATATTTTTAAGGCAGAGAGATAGATAGATAGATTCCTGATTAGGTTGGGTGTCAGGAATTATGGGGAGAAGTCAGGAGAATGTTCCCGATGTTGGGAAAGTCCAGAACAAGGGGTCACAGTTTAAGGATAAGGGGGAAATCTTTTAGGACCGAGATGACAAAAACATTTTTAACCATATAACAACCATATAACAATTACAGCACGGAAACAGGCCATCTCAGCCCTACAAGTCCGCGTCGAACAATTTTTTTTCCCTTAGTCCCACCTGCCTGCATTCATACCATAACCCTCCATTCCCTTCTCATCCATATGCCTATCCAATTTATTCTTAAATGATATCAACGAACCTGCCGCCACCACTTCCACTGGAAGCTCATTCCACACCGCTACCACTCTCTGAGTAAAGAAGTTCCCCCTCATGTTACCCCTAAACTTCTGTCCCTTAATTCTGAAGTCATGTCCTCTTGTTTGAATCTTCCCTATTCTCAAAGGGAAAAGCTTGATCACATCAACTCTGTCTATCCCTCTCATCATTTTAAAGACCTCTATCAAGTCCCCCCTTAACCTTCTGCGCTCCAGAGAATAAAGACCTAACTTATTCAACCTATCTCTGTAACTTAGTTGTTGAAACCCAGGCAACATTCTAGTAAATCTCCTCTGTACTCTCTCTATTTTGTTGACATCCTTCCTATAATTGGGCGACCAAAATTGTACACCATACTCCAGATTTGGTCTCACCAATGCCTTGTACAATTTTCACATTACATCCCAGCTTCTATACTCAATGCTCTGATTTATAAAGGCTAGCATACCAAAAGCTTTCTTTACCACCCTATCTATATGAGATTCCACCTTCAAGGAACTATGCACGGTTATTCCCAGATCCCTCTGTTCAACTGTATTCTTCAATTCCCTACCATTTATCATGTACGTCCTATTTTGATTTGTCCTGCCAAGGTGTAACACCTCACATTTATCAGCATTAAACTCCATCTGCCATCTTTCAGCCCATTTTTCCAAATGGCCTAAATCACTCTGTAGACTTTGGAAATCCTCTTCATTATCCACAACACCCCCTATCTTGGTATCATCTGCATACTTACTAATCCAATTTACCACCCCTTCATCCAGATCATTGATGTACATGACAAACAACAAAGGACCCAACACAGATCCCTGAAGCACCCCACTAGTCACCTGCCTCCAGCCCGACAAACAGCCTTCCATGACCCTCTGGCTTCTCCCATTCAGCCACTGCTGAATCCATCTTGCTATTCCTGCATTTATACCCAACAGTTTAACCTTCTTAACCAACCTTCCATGAGGAACCTTGTCAAAGGCCTTACTAAAGTCCATATGGACAACATCCACTGCTTTACCCTCGTCAATTTCCCTAGTAACCTCTTCAAAAAATTCAAGAAGATTAGTCAAACATGACCTTTTCACACAGAAAGTGGTGAATCTGTGGAATTCTCTGCCACAGAAGGTAGTGGAGGACAGCTCATTGGCTTTATTTAAGAGGGAGTTAGATGTGGCCCTTGTGGCTAAAGGGATCAGGGGGTATGGAGAGAAGGCAGGTACAGGATACTGAGTTGGATGATCAGCCATGATCGTATTGAATGGCGGTGCAGGCTCGAAGGGCCGAATGGCCTACTCCTGCACCCATTTTCTATGTTTCTATGTTTCTAATGGAGTTAGGAGGGAGAGATAGAACAGCCATGATTGAATGGTAGAGTGGACTTGATGGGCCGAATGGCCTAATTCTGCCCCTATCACTTATGAACCATGACTGTAGTCCTTATATAAAAAGATGTTTAAATGGTTAATACTCACCATACCATACTGCGCAAAAGGCAAAGAAGATTATGACCACAATGACGAACATTGGGACCAGTATGCTCCAGGTTAGAATAGTCTCGTAGCATCCTTGTTCTGAAATAAAAAATACATAAATGAATCGTGCAAAATGTATGTGTTCAGTTTTGTTTGTTTAATTATTGTCACGTGTACCAAGGTACTTTGAAAAGCTATTTGTTGCGTGCTCTCCAGTCAGTGGAAAGACTATACAGGATTACAATCAAGCTATCCACAGTGTACAGATACAGGATAAAGGGAATAACGTTTAGTGCAAGGTAAAGTCCGATCAATGATAGATCTCCAATGAGGTAGATGGGAGGTCAGGACCGCTCTCTAGTTGTGGTAGGATGGTTCAGTCACCCGACAACAGCTGGGAGGAAACTGTCCCTGAATCTGGAGGTGTGCGTTTTCACACTTCTGTACCTCTTGCTTGAAGGGAGAGGGGAGAAGAGGGAGTGGCTGGGGTGAGACTGGTCCTTGATGATGCTGCTGGCCTTGCCAAGGCAGCGTGAGGTGTAGATGGAGTCGATGGAAGGGAGGTTGAAGGTTAGCAGTAGTATTGTCAGTTCAATCTATACTGCAGCTTGAGCACAGAAACAATAGGGCCAGCATGGTGGCACAGCGGTAGAGTTGCTGCCTTGCAGTGCTTGCAGCGCCAGAGTCCCAGGTTCGATCCTGACCACGGGTGCTGTCTGTACAGAGTTTTTACATTCTCCCGTGTCCTGCATGGGTTTTCTTCACTTTCAATAGAGAGTTAGATTTAGCTCTTAGGAATGAGCTCTTAGCTCTGCAGGAAGCAACCACAGACACTGAGGCTGGTCCTAGTAAATGATGCACAGCAATGGAAGGGAGGTTAAATCAATAGGCTGCACTAATACAATTCATCAACACCTACTCACACTTACGAAAATGACCTACCCCTTATTCTTAAACTGTGTGACCCCTGTTTCTGGACTCCCCCAACATCGGGAATATTTTTCCTACATCTATCCTGTCCAACATATAAGAATTTTATATGTTTCTATAAGATTCCCTCTCATTCTATGAATTCCAATGGGTGTCAGGGGTTATACATAGATACATAGAAACATAGAAAATAGGTGCAGGAGTAGGCCATTCGGCCCTTCGAGCCAGCACCGCCATTCAATATGATCATGGCTGATCATCCAACTCAGTATCCCGTACCTGCCTTCTCTCCATACCCCCTGATCCCTTTAGCCACAAGGGCCACATCTAACTCCCTCTTAAATATAGCCAATGAACTGGCCTCAACTACCTTCTGTGGCGAATGGGGAGACTCCAAAGACGTGCAGGTTATGGGGAGAAGGCAGGAGAATGGGGTTAGGAGGGAGAGATGGGTCAGCCATGGGGTGGTAGACTTGATGGGCTGAGTGGCCTAATTCTACTCCTACAACCTATGACCTAATGACCTGTGAGTTGGGTTAAAGGGCCAGTTTCATGTGTAACAGTCGGCTGTTGCCAAACTTACTGCTCTGCTGACCTTCTTCAATGAGAGTGACAATCGAGGTGACCAGAACCAGGAAAGAGCTCACGATACCACAGACGTCCATCCAGGCCCGTAGACCTGCGGGGTGCAGAGGACGGAGTGGGTTAGGAGAGCGGTCTCACTGTTCGAGAGTGGCTTTCTACCCAGTTAATGGCCTTCTCCTTACCTGTGGAGTCCAAGAGGCCCGCGATGCATTGGCAGCCCAAGTTCCCAACAGTGATGGCCAAGGATAGGTTGAAAACCAGGAGGACAGATGCAGTGCAGGAAGCAACCACAGACACTGAGGCTGGTCCTAGTAAATGATGCACAGCAATGGAAGGGAGGTTATTAAATCAATAGGCTGCACTAATACCATTCATCAACACCTACTCACACTTTACTGTCCCTGGTTGTTGCTCAAACTGGAACATTTGTGGCGCAGCGGTAGAGTTGCTGCTTCACAGCGCCAGAGACCTGGGTTCGATCCCGACTGCGGGCGCTGTCTGTACGGAGTTTGTACATTCTCCCCGTGACCTGAGTGGGGTTTCTCCGAGATTGTCGATTTCCAGCCACACTCCAAAGACGTGCAGGTTTGTAGGTTAATTGACTTGGTGTAAGTGTAAATTGTCCCTAGTGTGTGTAGGATAGTTTAGTTTTGAGATACAGCACGGAAACAGGCCCTTCGGCCCAGCAAGTCCGTACCGACCCTACACACCCTACACACACACTAGGTACAAATTTTCCATTTATACCAAGCCAATTAACCTACAAACATGTACGTCTTTAGAAACATAGAAACATAGAAAATAGGTGCAGGAGTAGGCCATTCGGCCCTTCGAGCCTGCTCTGCTGACATTCAATATGATCATGGCTGATCATCCAACTCAGTATCCTGTACAGTATCCTTTGGAGCATGGGAGGAAACTGCGTGGGTTTTCTCTGGGTGCACCAGCTCCCTCCCACACTCCAAAGGCATACATGTTTGTTCGGGGAGCACGGACAAACTCCGTACAGACAGCACCCGTAGTCAGGATTGAACCCGGGTCTCCAAAGACGAACAGGATTGCAGGTAAATTGGCTTGGTAAATGTAAAAATTGTACTTAGTGTGTGCGGGATTGTATTAATAAGCGGGGATCGCTGGTTGGCGTGAATCCGGTGGGCTGAAGGGCCTGTTTCCGTGCTGTACCTCTAAACCAAGCTAAAAGTAATATAAGGATAGTTAAATCAATTGACTGCACTAATACCATTCTTAAACATCTTCTCACACTTTGGCTTGTTATAAGGCCATAAGTCATAAGTGATAGGAGTAGAATTGGGCCATTCGGCCCATCAAGTCTACTCCGCCATTCAATCATGGCTGATCTACCTCTCCCTCCTAACCCCATTCTCCTGCCTTCTCCCCATAACCTCTGACACCCGCACTAATCAAGAATCTATCTATCTCTGCCTTGAAAATATCCACTGACTTGGCCTCCACAGCCGTCTGTGGCAAAGAATTCTACAGGTTCACAATCCTCTGACTGAAGAAATTCCTCCTCATCTCCTTCCTAAAACCTCTGGTTTGTAATTCCCCAACTCTGGGCAAGAGACCCTGTGTGTCTACTCTAACAATTCCTCTCATGATTTTAATGCACCTCTATAAGATCACCCCTCATCCTCCAGTGCTCCAAGGAATAGAGTCCCAGCCTACTCAACTTCTCCCTGTAGCTCAGGGCCTCGAGTCCTGGCAACATCCTCGTAAATCTTCTCTGGACACTTTCTAAATGTACAACATCGGGTGGCATGGTGGCGCAGTGAGTAGAGTTGCTGCCTTACAGAGCCAGTGCCCTGGGTTCGATCCTGACCTTGGGTGCTGTCTGTATGGAGTTTGTACATTCTCCCCGTGACCTGCGTGGGTTTTCTCCGGGTGCTCCGGTTTCCTCCCGAAAGACATACAGGTTTGCAGGTTAATTGGCTTAAACTATATATATAAATTGTCCCTAGTGTGTGTAGGATAGTGTAATTGCATGGGGATCGCTGGTCAGTGCGGACTCCATGGGATGAAGGGCCTGTTTCCGCGCTGTATCTCTAAACTAGATCTATAGCATGGTGCCCAACACTGAACACAGTACTCTCAATGTGGCCTCACCATTGTCTTACTCAACTGCAACATGACCTCCCAACCTCTATGCTCAATACTGTGACTGAGAAGGCGAATGTGCCTCTTAGCATCATAGAGTCATAGAGTGATACAGTGTGGAAACAGGCCCTTCATCCCAACCTGCCCACACAGGCCAACATGTCCCAGCTACACTAGTCATAGAGTGATACAGTGTGGAAACAGGCCCTTCGGCCCAACTTGCCCACACAGGCCAACATGTCCCAGCTACACTAGTCATAGAGTGATACAGTGTGGAAACAGGCCCTTCGGCCCAACTTGCCCACACAGGCCAACATGTCCCAGCTACACAAGCCCCACCTGCCTGTGTTTGGTCCATATCCCTCCAAACCTGTCCTATCCATGTACCTGTCCAACTGTTTCTGAAACGTTGGGATAGTCCCAGCCTCAACTATCTCCTCTGGAAGCCTGTTCCATACACCCACCGCCCTTTGTGTGAAAAAGTTACCAACTCAGATTCTTATTAAATCTTTTCCCCTTCACCTTGTACCCGTGTCCTCTGGTCCTCGATTCACCTACTCTGGGCAAGAGACTCTGTGCGTCTACCCGATCTATTCCTCTCTTGCTTGCTCACATATGTGTTTCAGGTCAATAATTTGGGCACATACCTCTGATCACAATCCAGAAAATAAGGGCAATGAAGATGGCAACAAGAGAGATAGTGTTTGATGAAAACAAGAGTAGCAACAATCCTTTGTGCTGCTTCAACGAAGCTATGGAGAAACAAACACAAAGGTAGGTTTAAGTTGAGGTTTGTTATTACCACGTATACTGAGGTACAGTGAAAAGCTTTTTTTTGCACGCTACCCAATAAAAATGAGATAATGTGTAGGAAGGAACTGCGGATGCTGGTTTACACTGAAGATAGACACAAAATGCTGGAGTGACTCAGCAGGACAGGCATCATTTCTGGAGAGAAGAAATGGGTGAGGTTTCGGGGTCGAGATCCTTCTTCAGCCTGTACTATGCACAAACGCACTCAAGCCAAACTCAAGTACTATAGGTAGAGCAAAGGGGAAGATGCAGAGTGCAGAGAGAATATAGTTCTCAGCATTGTAGCAAGGAACTGCAGATGCTGGTTTGCACCGAAGATTGACACATAATTCTGGAGTAACTCGACGGGTGAAGCAGCAACTCCGGAGACAAGGAATGGGTGACGTTTCGGGTCGAGCCTCTTCTTCACCCATTCCTTCTCTCCAGAGATGCTGCCTAACCCACTGAGTTGCTCCAGTCAATCAGCATTGTAGCGCATCAGTTCCAGAGACAAAGTCCAATGTCCGCAATGGGGCAGAGGTGAATCGGACAGTACCCTAGCTTATGGAAGGACCGTTCAGAAGCCTGATAACAGAGGGGAAGAAGCTGTTCCTGGGTCTGGGGGTGCGCGCTTTCAAGCTTCTGTACCTCCTGCTGGAAGGGAGAGGGGGAGATGAAGGAATGACTGGGGTGGGACAAGTCTTTGAATATGTTGGTTGCTTTTCCGAGGCAGCGTGAAGTGTAGATGGAGTCCATGGTGGGGGGTCTGGTCTGTGTGATGGACTGGGCTACATCCACAACTGTCTGCAATTTCTTGTGGTTTTGGGCAGAGCTGTCCCCAAACCAAGCTGTGATGCAACTTGAACAGTATATATTCTATGGTGCATCTGTAGATGTCTTAAGAGTCATTGGAGACTCATTTTCTCATTCTCAGTCTTTCTCCAGAAATAGAGGCGTTACGGTGGCACAGCGGTAGAGTTGCTGCCTCACAGCGCCAGAGACCCGGGTTCGATCCCGACTACGGGTGCTGTCTGTACGGAGTTTGCACGTTCTCCCCGTGACCTGCGTGGGTTTACTCCGAGATCTCCGGTTTCCTCCCACACTCTAAAGACGTGCAGGTCTGTAGGTTAATTGGCTTTGGTAAGAATTGTAAATTGTCCCCAGTGTGTGGAGGATGTGTTAATGTGCGGGGATCGCTGGTCGGCACGGACTGGGTGGGCTGAGGGGCCTGTTTCCGCGCTGTATCTCTAAACTGAACCCAGAGCGTCACCTGTCCACGTTCTCCAGAGATGCTGCCTGACTCGCTGACTCACTCCAGCACTGTGTACAGGTTTTGTAAATCAGCATCTTATGATCAGATGAATTGATCTGGGTTCCCTTTGGTTAAACTAGACTCATTTAACAAATACCTCGCGGCAATTCTTTCCCGATGATGCAGAGTACCAGCAATCCAATCAACGATGTTATAGAGAATATTATTCCCACAGTAGATGCCACAATAACAATGATATCCATTCGATGAAGGCCTGCAAAGTAAAACTTCCATGTTAGCATCATAAAGGGATACCCAGAGAAAATAGGTAGATAAGGTGGTCATAAAGGCTTTTGGCCTTCATCTGTCAGAGCATTGAGTTTAGAAGTCGGGAGGTCATGTTGCAGTTGTATAAGACGTTGGTGAGGCCGCACTCTCCTGCCTTCTCCCCATAACCCCTGACATCTTAATTTGGAATCTATCTATCTCTGCCTTAAAAATATCCATTGACTTGTGGCCTCCACTGCCTTCTGTGGCAATGAATTCCACACATTAGGCACCCTATGAGGATTGAGCCCTTTGAGCAAAAGGATTTGAGTATAGGAGCAGGGAGGTTCTACCACAGTTGTACAGGGTCTTGGTGAGACCACACCTGGAGTGTTGGGTACAGTTTTGGTCTCCTAATCTGAGGAAAGACATTCTTGCCGTAGAGGGAGAAGGCAAGAATGTGAGATATCACACCAGCACCTCTACTTCCTTGGAAGTGACCCCTTGTTCTAGACTTCCCCAACATCGGGAACAATCTTCCTGCATCTAGCCTGTCCAACCCCTTAAGAATTTTGTAAGTTTCTATAAGATCCCCCCTCAATCTTCTAAATTCTAGCGAGTACAAGCCGAGTCTATCCAGTCTTTCTTCATATGAAAGTCCTGACATCCCAGGAATCAGTCTGGTGAACCTACTCTGTACTCCCTCTATGGCAAGAATGTCTTTCCTCAGATTAGGAGACCAAAACTGTACGCAATACTCCAGGTGTGGTCTCACCAAGACCATGTACAACTGCAGTAGAACCTCCCTGCTCCTATACTCAAATCCTTTTGCTATGAATGCTAACATACCATTCGCCTTCTTCAGGAAGTGTGTGTAGGATAGTGCTAGTGTGCGGGGTGATCGCTGGTCGGTGTGGATTCGGTGGGCAGAACGGCCCATTCCTGTATTGTACCTCTAAAGTCGGAAGTAATGTATCATCGACAGAGCAAGCTTACCGAGAATGGTGAGGATGTACTCTGCTGAGACAGAGCTGACAGGATTGCTGGCAGTACAAGTGTAAATGGCGCAGTCCTTTCTGGCCACATGCGGCAGCACCAGGCTTCTGTTCCCCTCTATCAGGTGGGGATGGGGGATGTCCATTCCGTCTTTCTGCCACTGATATCCACGAGCATCTCCCTCCACGTTACATTCAAGCTGGATGGTGGCACCCGGAGAACTGCCGTTGCTCCAAATTGATGGGCTCGACAGCCTCTCTGGTGGAGAAACGAGATGCAATGTTTGAAGAAGGGTCTCGACCTGAAACGTCACCCATTCCTTAACTCTAGAGATGCTGCCTGTCCCGCTGGGTTACTCCAGCATTTTGTGTCTATCTTTGGTGTAAACCAGCATCTGCAGTTCCTTCCTACATAGAAACATAGAAAATAGGTGTAGGAGGAAGCCATTCAGACCTTCGAGCCAGCAGCGCCATTCAATGTGATCATGGCTGATCATCCACAATCTGTACCCCGTTCCTGCCTACTCCTCATATCCCCTGACTCCGCTATCTTTAAGAGCCCTATCTAGCTCTCTCTTGAAAGTATCCAGAGAACCATCCTCTGGGGCAGAGAATTCCACAAACTCACAACTCTCTGAGTGAAAAAGTGTTTCCTCATCTCCGTTCTAAATGACCTACCCCTTATTATTAAACTGTGGCCCCTGGTTCTGGACTCCCCCAACATCGGGAACATGTTTCCTGCCTCTAGCGTGTCCAAACCCTTAATAATCTTATATGTTTCAATAAGATACCCTCTCATCCTTCTAAATTCCAGAGTATACAAGCCCAGCCGCTCCATTCTCTCAGCATATGACAGTCCCGCCATCCCGGGAATTAACCTTGTGAACCTACGCCGCACTCCCTCATTAGCAAGAATGTCCTTCCTTAAATTTGGAGACCAAAACTGCACTCCATACTCCAGGTGTGGTCTCACTATGGCCATGTACAACTGCAGAAAGACCTCTTTGCTCCTTTACTCAACTCCTCTTGTTATGAAGCCCAACATGCCATTCGCTTTCTTCACTGCCTGCTGTACCTACATGCTTACTTTTATTGACTGATGAACAAGGATCCCCAGATCCCGTTGTACTTCCCCTTTTCTCAACTTGACCACATTTAGATAATAATCTTCCTTCCTGTTTTTGCTGCCAAAGTGGTTAACCTCACATTTATCCACTTTAAAATTCATCTGCCATGCATCTGCCCACTCCCCCAACCTGTCCAAGTCACCCTGCATTCTCATAGCATCCACCTCACAGTTCACACTGCCACCCAGTATTGTGTCATCTGCAAATTTGCTAATGTTACTTGTAATCCCTTCATCTAAATCATTAATATATATTGTAAACAGCTGCGGTTCCAGCACCGAGCCTTGCGGTATCCCACTATTCACTGCCTGCCATTCTGAAAGGGACCCGTTAATCCCTACTCTTTGTTTCCTGTCTGCCAACCACTTCTCTATCCATGTCAGCACTCTACCCCAAAGACCATGTGTCCTAATTTTGCCCACTAATCTTCAATGTGGGACCTTCTCAAATGCTTTCTGAAAGTCCAGGTACACTGCATCCACTGGCTCTCATTCCCATTTTCCTAGTTACATCCTCAAACAATTCCAGCAGATTAGTCAAGCATGATATCCCCATCGTAAATCTATGCTGACTCGGACCGATCATGTTACTGCTATCCAAATGTGCGGCTATTTCATCTTTTATGATTGACTCCAGCATCTTCCCCACCACCAATGTCAGGCTAACTGGTCTATAATTCCCTGTTTGCTCTCTCCCGCCTTTCTTAAAAAGTGGGATAACTTTAGCTACCCTCCAATCCACAGAAACTGATCCTGAATCTGTAGGACATTGGAAAATGATCACCAATGCATCCACAATTTCTCGAGCCACTTCCTTAAGTACCCTTAACTTTCAATGAGGTCCCCCTCCTCCTAATCCTTCTAAACTCCAGCAAATACAGGTGTGGCCCAATGCTGTCAACTCATGGCAGCTCATGGAACAGTTTGCCCAAGACTGCAAGTAATTGCGGACAGTTGTGGATGTCACCCAGCCCATCACACAGACCAGACTCCCCACCATCGACTCCATCTACACTTCACGCTGCCTCGGAAAAGCAGCCAACATAATCAAAGGCTTGTCCAGAAGCTTGAAGGGGTGCACCACCAGACTCAGGAACAGCTTCTCCTCAGTATTTATTTTTTAGCTTTTCCTAAAAGAAGTTCCCCCTCATCTCCTTCAGAGAAGAACATCCTAGAATTCTGAGGCTGTGACCTCTGGTCCGAGACTCTCCCACCAGTGGAAACATCCTCTCCACATCCACTGTATCCAAGCCTTTCATTATTCTTACTTCAACTTGCGTGACAAACGTACCCATGATCCAAAGCCGAACTTGCCGAATGATCCGAGCCCGTAGATTGATGGACAGTCTATAAAGGCCAGCGTCTGCGGAGGTCAGATTACTGAAGAGAAATGAACCATTGAGAGGGTTGAAGTGGATGCGCCCGATGTATTTTTGTATAACGGCATGTTTTGGAGATCCAACATGGAACTGGAGAACGTGTTCCGTGGTGGTCTGATTCCCAATTTTTTCCCATTGAAAAACCCGAGTAATATTCATGACCTCTTCATTCACCCCGAGAAACATCGCCGAGCTGCCAGGTGCCAGGTAAATCTCTGCTTCATCTTGTGCTGTAAAATATATTTAGAACATCGGATCAGGTACATGGCAAATCTTCCAACCTCATCTACTGTATCCGCAGTTCCTGGTTCAGGTAAACCAAGGGCTAAACAGACTATGCCAGCTAAAATGGAGTTCAGTTTAGTTTGGATTGGATTGGAGATTCAGAGTGGAAACAGGCCCTTCATCCCATCGAGTCTGCGCCGACTAGCGATCCCCGCACACTAACACTATCATAGAGTCATAGAGTGACACAGTGTGGAAACAGGCCCTTCAGCCCATCGAGTCTGCGCCGACTAGCGGCCCCCGCACACTAACTCTATCATAGAGTCATAGAGTGACACAGTGTGGAAACAGGCCCTTCGGCCCATCGAGTCTGCGCCGACTAGCGATCCCCGCACACTAACACTATCATAGAGTCATAGAGTGACACAGTGTGGAAACAGGCCCTTCAGCCCATCGAGTCTGCGCCGACTAGCGGCCCCCGCACACTAACTCTATCATAGAGTCATAGAGTGACACAGTGTGGAAACAGGCCCTTCGGCCCATCGAGTCTGCGCTGACTAGCGATCCCCGCACACTAACACTATCATAGAGACATACAGTGACACAGTGTGGAAACAGGCCCTACGGCCCAACTTGCCCACACCGACCAACATGTCCCAGCTACACAAGTCACACCTTCCTGCATACCCCTCCAAACTTGTCCTATCCATGTATCTGACTAACTGTTTCTTAAACCAGCTTGTTCCATACACCCACCACCCTTTGTGTGAAAAAGATACCCCTCAGATTCCTATTGAATCTTTTCCCCTTCAACCTTGAATTTATGTCCTCTGGTCCTCAAATCCCCTAATCTGGGCAAGAGAATCCGTATATCCTACGCACACTGGAGGGATAATTTACAAGTATCCCAATTAAACCGAAGTTCTCAGAGAAAACCCACGCAGGTCACGGGGAGAACGTACAAACTCCGTACAGACAGCACCCGTGGTCGGGATCGAACCCGGGTCTCCGGCGCTGCAAGTGCTGCAAGGCAGCAACTCTACCGCTGCACCACCACGCGACTGTTCAGGCCTCAGCTAAATTAGCAGCAATGCATTTCAAAGCCTGCTTAGGAAAACAAGTAGA
This sequence comes from Amblyraja radiata, assembly GCF_010909765.2. NCBI lineage: Eukaryota > Metazoa > Chordata > Chondrichthyes > Rajiformes > Rajidae > Amblyraja > Amblyraja radiata. Next base: position 23,670,463 of record NC_045985.1, on the reverse strand, counting down.
TGTTTTAGAAGAATGCTCTGGCTAACTTTGGAGGGCGTTGTCAGAGTTGCTGGAGGGCAGTGTCAGGAGGGCAGTGTCAGAGTTGCTGCCGGTTGTTCATAGAGATGAAACTTATATTAAAACATGCTTCTATCATTCGCTTCACCTTGGGGAAGAAAATAGAGGTTCAAGAATTAAAGAACTTCAAGAGTTAAAGAGTTTCAAGAGAGAATCCTGCATATATTGTGTTACAGTTCTGGACTCCTATAGGGGGGTTGCACGTAAGGTCACCGGGTCATAGGGCTCGACGCACGGAGCTGCTAAATCCAACTGGAAGACATCCGTCACTTCCGGTATATGTTATTAATACAAGAAACGCGTACTTTCCTACCTGTTAAAAACCACCAAAATGTTGAATTTTTGCGCTGTAAAAAATTGTGGGAGTCGGGGTAAGTGTGAGAGACATGTACCCAACTTTAGAATTCCAAACGTGAAGCGAAATGAAGGTATAGAGAAGCGAGAACTGAAGGAACAACAGCAGCTAAAGTGCTTGGTAAACATTGAAAATATTGGGAATTATTGCGTTTGCTCACTGCATTTCATCAAGTAAGGCATTATTTGTGTTTTTTTGTGATTCCTTTGGTATCTAAAAATTCTCAGAAGTGATAAATCTGGCTGTAAATTTTTCTTCAGGTGCGTTTTCATTTTGTATGTAAAAACCCACGAGAACCATGGGCGATTTAAAAACATTACAGCCAGATTTATCACTTCTGAAACTTTTTAGATGCCAAAGAAATCAAGAAAAAACACAAATAATGCCTTAGTTGATGAAATGCAGTGAGCAAACGGCCAATGTTCGCCAAGCACTCTGGCTGTTGTTGTCCCTTCAGCTCTCGCTTCTATCTACCGTCATTTCTCCTCACTTTTGGAATTCTGAAGTAGGTTAAATGTCTCACACGCTTATCCCGATTTCCATAATTATTTACAGCGCAAAAATTGACAAATTCAGCGGGTTTTAACGGGCCCGCTTCGCTGGAAACAATGGTAAGCGCCTACCTGCAGTTCATCGCGTGTAATCCACTTGGAGTAGCGTAGCAACAGTACGGGTCATGGGTCGTGACCCGACTGCCGTGAAACCTCCCTATACATCAGCGACCCCAGTGCAGGCTTGGCCATCGTTTAGCTGAACACCTCCACTCAGTCAGTCTTCCTAAACCTACCAGATCTCCCGGTTGCCAAACACTTGCCGACCAGCGATCCCTGCACACTAACACTATCCTACACACACATTTTCAATTTTACATTTATACCAAAGCTAATTAACCTACAAACTCTTTGGAGTAGGGGAGGAAGAGAAAACCCACGACGGGTTTACGTACAAACTCTGTACAGACAGCACCCGTGGTCAGGATCGAACCCGGGTCTCTGGCGCCGTGAGGCAGCAACTCTACCGCTGCGCCATGCAATCCAATCATCTAATCGAGGAACAGCTCCTCATATTTCGCTTCGGCAATTTACAACCCAGCGGTATGAACATTGACTTCTCTAACTTCAAGTAACCCTTGCTTTCCCTCTCTCTCCATCCCTCCCCCACCCTAGTTCTCCGACTAGTTTCACTGTCCTCCTGAGTAAATATTACTGATTGTACACCTCGTTGTCACCTTCCCCTCAGCTAACAATGAACCTTTCTACATTTCCTTGTCAGCACCTTACCCTTCCATATCTCTAGACTCCCTCTCACCTGACTATGAAGAAACATCACCCATCCCTTCTAACATGTTGGCCAGGCTCTGTGACGTGGTGTTGGAATGCTGAGATAGATGCCAAGTCTTGTGGAGAGCGCAGTGGAGATTTGCTGGATTAGATCCAGCTTCTAGGTGTTGCCATTAGAAAAAGATTAACAAAAAGGGGGGGTGGGGCACGATGGCACGGCGGTGGAGTTGCTGCCTTACAGCACTTGCAGCGCCGGAGACCCGGGTTCGATCCTGACTACGGGTGCTGTCTGTGCGGAGTTTGTCCGTGTTCTCCCTGACCTGCGTGGGCTTTCTCCGAGATCTTCGATTCTCTCCCACACTCCAAAGACGTGCGGGTATGTAGGTTAATTAGATCGGTGTATGTGTAAGTTGTCACCAGTGTGTGTAGAATGGTGTTAATATGCGGGGATCGCAGGACAGCACGATCTCGATGGGCCGAAGGGCCTGTTTCCGTGCTGTATCTCTCCACTAAACTAAAGGGAGGATTAAAAGTGAGAAAATGCCAAGTCATAAAAGGGGCAAGGCACAGGATAGTTTGAAAATACTATCCTTTGAAAGCAGTTTAATATTTTTGATTCGTACGTGTGTCAGAGGTTATGGGGAGAAGGCAGGAGAAGGTTCATTGTAGGTTAATTGGTGGCTGTAAATTGTGTGATGGGATAGAACTGTAGAATAGGATAGGATCGGTGGAATTCTTTGTCACGGAAGACTCTGCAGGCCACATGAATGGATATTCTTAAGGCAGGGATAGATAGATTCTTGATTAGTACAGATGTCAGAGGTTATGGGGAGAAAGCAGGAGAATGGGGTTCGGAGGGAGAGATAGATCAGCCATGATTCACAGCAAAAGGATTTGAGTATAAGAGCAGGGAGGTTCTACTGCAGTTGTACAGGGTCTTGGTGAGACCACACCTGGAGTATTGCGTACAGTTTTGGTCTCCTAATCTGAGGAAAGACATTCTTGCCATAGAGGGAGTACAGAGAAGGTTCACCAGACTGATTTCTGGGATGTCAGGACTTTCATATGAAAAAAGACTGGATAGACTCGGCTTGTACTCGCTAGAATTTAGAAGATTGAGGGGGGATCTTGTAGAAACTTACAAATTTCTTTAGGGGCTAGATGCAGGAAGATTGTTCCCGATGTTGGGGAAGTCCAGAACAAGGGGTCACAGTTTAAGGATAAGAGGGAAGTCTTTTAGGACCGAGATGAGAAAAACATTTTTCACACAGAGAGTGGTGAATCTGTGGAATTCTCTGCCACAGAATGTAGTTGAGGCCAGTTCATTGGCTATATTTACGAGGGTGTTAGATGTGGCCCTTGTGGCTAAAGGGATCAGGGGGTATGGAGAGAAGGCAGGTACAGGATACTGAGTTGGATGATCAGCCATGATCATATTGAATGGCGGTGCAGGCTCGAAGGGTCGAACGGCCTCTACTCCTGCACCTATTTTCTATGTTTCTATTTTTCGATTCCACCCCCCACAATTTTGTCCGTGCTCCCTGCACAAACATGTACGTCTTTGGAGTGTGTGAGGGAGCCGGTGCACCCGGAGAAAACCCACGCAGTTTCCTCCCATGCTCCAAAGGATATTGTACAGGATACTGAGTTAGATGATCAGCCATGATCATATTGAATGGTGGTGCAGGCTCGAAGGGCCGAATGGCCTACTGCACCTATTTTCTATGCTTCTATGATTGAATGGTGGAGTAGACTTGATGGGCCGAATGGCATAATTCTACGCCTATCACTTATGACCTTATGACCTATGATCGTCCTTTAGACCTGGGGGAAACAGCGTGGAAACAGGCCCTTCGGCCCATCGAGTCCACACTCTGCCTCCCTCTCTCACTGTAACTCACCTTGCACGAACGATACACAATAATGCAGGGTGCTGAGGTAGAGAAGCCAATTAAACATATCGCCTGGGCAGAAGGTCGTTGTATTTCACAGTTGCTGTGGATCAGCTGTTGGTAGTTGAATCTTCTTCATGTGCAAGGTTAACTTTGGAGCCTTTTATTAGCTGTGGAGAAATGAGATGGGGAGAGGGAGTTACTGTATATACAGAATAGTGAAAGGCCTGGATAGAGTGGATGGGGAGAGGATGTTACCACTAGTGGGAGAGTCTAGGACCAGAGGTCATAGAAGCATGGAAACATAGACAATAGGTGCAGGAGTAGGACATTCGGCCCTTCAAACCTGCACCGCCATTCAATATGATCATGCCCGATCATCCAGAATCAGTACCCCGTTCCTGCTTTCTCCCCATATCCCTTGATTATCCCTTGATTCCCTTAGCCCTAAGAGCAAAATCTAACTCTCTCTTGAAAACATCCACAGAGGGCACAGCCTCAGAATTAAAGGACGTTCCTTTCGAAAGGAGATGAGGAGAAATTTCTTTAGTCAGTGGGGGGTGAATCTGTGGAATTATTTGCCACAGACGGCTGTGGAGGCCAAGTCAGTGGATATTTTTAAGGCAGAGATAGATAGATTCTTGATTAGTCCGGGTGTCAAGGGTTATGGGGAGAGTTGGCAGGAGAATGGGGTTAGGAGGGAGAGATAGATCAGCCTTGATTGAATGATGTAGACTTGATGGGCCGAATGGCCTATTTTCTGCTACTATCACTTATGACTTATGACCTTATAGAAACACAGAAACATAGAAACATAGAAAATAGGTGGAGTAGGCCATTCGGCCCTTCAAGCGGGTCAATATGATCATAGCTGATCATCCATCTGCCTTCTCTCCATACCCCCTGATCCCTTTAGCCACAAGGGTCACATCTAACTCCCTCTTAAATATAGCCAATGAACTGACCTCAACTACCTTCTGTGACAGAGAATTCCACAGGTTCACCACTCTCTGTGTCCTAAAAGAATTCCCTCTTATTCTTAAACTGTGACCCCTAGTTCTGGACTTCCCCAACATCTGGAATAATCTTCCTGCATCTAGTCTGTCCAACCCCTTAAGAATTTTGTAAGTTTCTATAAGATCCCCCCTCAATCTTCTAAATTCTAGCAAGTACAAGCCAAGTCTATCCAGTCTTTCTTCATATGAAAGTCCTGCCATCCCAGAAATCAGTCTGTATAGCAAGATAACATGGACAGCTATGTGTTTTTATTATTATACATTATTCTACATAGATATATTTATTATACAACATGGAAACATTCCCTACAACCCTGTACATAGCCGTGCCGACCAGTGACCACCCGAATGGCCAACTCCTGCACCTATTGTCTATTGTCTGTTGTATGATTGCGACCTCAGACTTCAGAGTTAAAGGGCTGAAAGAGGCCCTTCGGCCCACCGAGTCCATGCTGGCCAGCGATCACCCCGCACACTAATACTATCCAACACACACTAGGTTTACAGTTCACAATTTTTACCGAATTAACCTGCAAACCTGTACGTCTTTGAGGCGTGGGAGCAAACCGGAGCACCCGGAGAAAACCCACACGGTCACAGGGAGAACGTACAAACTTGGCACACACAGACACACACACAGCACCTGAGGTCAGGATCGAACTCGGGTCTCCAGCACTCTGTGTCTATCTCCAGAGATGCTGCCTGACCCGCTGAGCTACCCCAGCACTTTGTGTCTATATGAGTTCACTTGTTGTCTAACAAGTACTATATAAATGACTTTAAACTTTGAGGAGAAAGTTGAGCCAGACTTTGAGAGATTCCGGGTTAACTTTCGCAAAGATTGAAATTGTAAATCTACTTGTTTAAGAAGCAACTGCAGATGGTAGGTAGAATCGAAGGTAGATAAAAATGCTGGAGAAACTCAGCGGGTGCGGCAGCATCTATGGAGCGAAGGAAATAGGCAACGTTTCGGGCCGATCCCCTTGTACATCCCATTTCCTTCGCTCCATAGATGCTGCTGCACCCGCTGAGTTTCTCCAGCATTTTTGTCTAAGTAAACCTACTTACCGTGAATGGATTTGAAAGCTCCTTATAAAAACGCAACAGATTTGAAAGCCTTCCCTCTGTCAAATATGACAATTTCTCAAGTCAGAAAGGTGCATTGAATGATTGAAACATCGTCGACCCACACACACACACACACACACACACACACACACACACACACACACACACACACTCCAAGTTTACCCCTGGGTCACTCGCCCTCTACTGGGTCGAAAGGTGTTTGGTTTAAGTTTACCTTGAGATCGACACAAAATGCTGGAGTAACTCAGCGGGACAGGCAGCATCTCTGGAGAGAAGGGATAGGTGACGTTTCGGGTCGAGACCCTTCTTCAGAACCAAGTCAGACTTGACCTGAAATGTCACCCATCCCTTCTCTCCAGAGACGCTGCCTGTCCCGCTGAGCTACTCCAGCATCTTGTGTCTCTCGCCAGTGAGAGAGATTGGATAGTCTATCTCCAGCGAGACAGACTGCCACATTATTTACAAGCAGCTTAACGTGGACTGGTGTAAATGTTTCACAAGAACTACTAGAAGCCGGGGGATAAGTCCTTCCATCCAGAAATTCCCCCACTATAGATTCAGTCAGTGCTCCAGTTTGTATTAAAGAGTAAAAAATACTCACCGGGCGGTAGATGTCCGGGTTGATGAAATTGCTCACATCATTTACGTTGTATATATAGTGCGCTCCAAAGCTCCACCCACGCTGCCCGTCATAGAACAGCGTACACACACAAAGTTAGACACAAAGTGCTGGAGTAACTCAGCAGATCAGGCAGCATTTCTGGAGAGAAGGAAAAGGCGACCCAGCCAAATTAACGTGCAAACCTGCACGCCTTTCAGACGTGAGAACAAACCGGAGCCCCCGGAGAAAACCCACACGGTCACAGGGAGAACGAACAAACTTGGCACACGGACACACACACACACACAGCACCCGAGGGAGCCGCTAAGTTACTCCAGCAATTTGTGTCTGTGTCTCCAGTGATGCTGACTGGCCCGCTGAGTTACTCCAGCACTTTGTGTCTGTATGAATTTCCTTGTCGTCTAACAAGTGCAATAGAAACATAGAAATAGGTGCAGGAGTAGGCCATTCGGCCCTTCGAGCCTGCACCGCCATTCAATATGATCATGGCTGATCATCCAACTCAGTATCCTGTACCTGCCTTCTCTTCATACCCCCTGATCCCTTTAGCCACAAGCAGGGCCGGTGCTAGGAATTGCGGGGCCCAATTAGAAAACTGATGGCGGGGCCCCTACTCTCAGGGCCGGCCCTAGGGGGTGCGGGGCCCAATTGGGAACAATTTTGGTGAACCCCAGATTCCCAGCCAAGGTGTGTCAGCCCAGTTATTTAGTATATATTATGAAACTGTACACTAGGGTGTGATGGATTCTACACTGTGTGAATCTCTCCTGCTCCCTCCCGTTTGACTGTCAGTAGCTCCGCTGCTTCCAACCTTTACCGTAGCAGCTAATTACCATTAAACTGCATTATGTGATTGGACACAATGCCCTTGGAGACCGCGGCTGATTGGACGGGAGGAGATCTATTTGTGATTGGACGGGAATTTTAAAGCAAGGTGGTTGGTGATTGGATGCAACCCCCTTAGAGACAACGATTGATTGGCCGCCAAACAAAATTGTCAAATCTGTAACAAAAATCGCGGGTCGCTGCGAACTCAGTGGATCTGGTTGTCTCTCCAAACTAATCTGGTTGTATCAACCAGACTATCTGGTTGTATCTCCAAACTAAACTGGTTGTATCAACCAGACTATCTGGTTGTATCTCCAAACTAAACTGGTTGTATCAACCAGACTATCTGGTTGTATCTCCAAACTAAACTGGTTGTATCAACCAGACTATCTGGTTGTATCTCCAAACTAAACTGGTTGTATCAACCAGACTATCTGGTTGTATCTCCAAACTAAACTGGTTGTATCAACCAGACTATCTGGTTGTATCTCCAAACTAAACTGGTTGTATCAACCAGACTATCTGGTTGTATCTCCAAACTAAACTGGTTGTATCAACCAGACTATCTGGTTGTATCTCCAAACTAAACTGGTTGTATCAACCAGACTATCTGGTTGTATTTCCAAACTAAACTGGTTGTATCAACCAGACTAACTGGTTGTATCTCCAAACTAAACTGGTTGTATCAACCAGACTATCTGGTTGTATCTCCAAACTAAACTGGTTGTATCAACCAGACTATCTGGTTGTATCTCCAAACTAAACTGGTTGTATCAACCAGACTATCTGGTTGTATTTCCAAACTAAACTGGTTGTATCAACCAGACTAACTGGTTGTATCTCCAAACTAAACTGGTTGTATCAACCAGACTATCTGGTTGTATCTCCAAACTAAACTGGTTGTATCAACCAGACTATCTGGTTGTATCTCCAAACTAAACAGTATAACATGCAGGTACATTCATTTAAAATTCAGTGATTATTTCACATGATTTCTCACTGTGTAAAGCTCAATATCTGACCAATTTCTGTTTAACACGTTTGGTCTGCCGTGAGCATTTTTCTCTCCCAAAATAGTTCACATCTAGCAAACCGATCAACGAACCAGACGGCAGTTGGACGCAGTCATAGAACCATAGAAAATAGGTGCAGGAGTAGGCCATTTGGCCCTTCGAGCCTGCACAGCCATTCAATATGATCATGGCTGATCATCCAACTCAGTATCCTGTACCTGCCTTCTCTCCGTACCCCCTGATTCCTTTAGCCACAAGGGCCACATCTAACTCCCTCTTAAATATAGCCAACGAACTGGCCTCAACTACATTCTGTGCCAGAGAATTCCAGAGATTCACCACTCTCTGTGTAAAATTCTTTTTTCTCATCTCAGTCCTAAAAGATTTCCCCTTTATCCTTAAACTGTGACCCCTTGTTCTGGACTTCCCCAACATCGGGAACAATCTTCCTGCATCTAGCCTGTCCAACTCCTTAAGAATTTTGTAAGTTTCTATAAGATCCCCCTCAATCTTCTAAATTTTAGCGAGTGCAAGCCGAGTCTATCCAGTCTTTCTTCATATGAAAGTCCTGACATCCCAGGAATCAGTCTGGTGAACCTTCTCTGTACTCCCTCTATGGCAAGAATGTCTTTCCTCAGATTAGGAGACCAAAGCTGTACGCAATACTCCTGGTGTGGTCTCACCAAGACCCTGTACAACTGCAGTAGAACCACCCTGCTCCTATACTCAAATCATTTTGCTATGAATGCTAACATACCATTCGCTTTCTTCACTGCCTGCTGCACCTGCATGCCTACTTTCAATGACTGGTGTACCATGACACCCAGGTCTCGTTGCATCTCCCCTTTGCCTAATCGGCCACCATTCAGATAAAAGTCTACTTTCCTGTTTTTGCCACCAAAGTGGGTAACCTCACATTTATCCACATTATACTGCATCTGCCATGCATTTGCCCACTCACCCAGCCTATACAAGTCACCTTGTAGCCTCCTAGTTTAGAGGGGTTTAAACGGTTTAGAGATGTTTATAGGGCTTCAGATAGGTTTAGAAGTGTTCAGAAGTGTTGTAGAGGGAAATAGGGGGGGGGGGGAATAGACGGGGTTTAGAGGTGTTCAGAGGGTCCCAGAGGGGTTTAGAGACGTTATAAGCCCCCCGTGAGAAATTGTATTTCTCTGAAATTGAAGATAGACATAAAGCTGGAGTAACTCAGCAGGACAGGCAGCGCAGCGACTCTGGAGAGAAGACCCTTCTTCAGACTGAATTGAACTCTCGTCGGTGAGAGTACTTGTGATTGTCTGAAGACGGGTCTCGACCAGAAACGCAACCCCCTCCCCAGAGCCGCTGCCCGTCCCGCTGAGCCACCTTCAACTTCAGAGCCAAACAAAAAACACAGAGTGCTGGAGGAACTCAGCGGTCAAGGCGGCTGCCTCACCCGCTGGGTTTCTCCAGCATTTTTGTCTACCGCTAAACGTCAATGATTCCGGGAATGCTGAGGAGACAGGGTGATAGAGAGGGAGTGGGAGAGCTAGAGAGAGACGAGATGGTGAGCGGGAGAGAGAGAAGGAGGGAGAGAGAGAGCAAAACACAGAGAGACACAACGTGGGTCGGTAGGTGAATGACTAACCTGCCCACCAGGAAGAAGCCCCTTCTCGCGGTCCGGGGCCCTCACTCATGATGGTGAGTTTAAAGAAATTCTCAATGTGTCATCGATCTACATTCCTCAGTAAATGTAATTGTGTTTTAAACAAGTATTTATGACGCCACGTGAATTTTATACAAAGGAACACGGCGTCATTAATACTCATTCAAAACACAATAACATTTACTGAGGAATGTGGATGGATGCAGATTGATATAACAACTTGTTAACAACTTCATGTTAAGAAGTGCTAACAGTACTAGTTAACAAATCGTTTGTGTCTGATGGCCGTGCAGCGGTTGTTATACATGGTCGTTTAAAAAAAAATCCGCATGGCGAATTAAAAAATATAATCTTTATTTAACAAAGAGAATTCGTATTTCCGTACGAAATACGGAACATTAGTGCGGGGCCCCCATTGGGCGCGGGGCCCAATTTGGGGCAATCGGTCAAATCGGCTTAAAGCCGGCCCTGGCCACAAGGGCCACATCTAACTCCCTCTTAAATATAGCCAATGAACTGGCCTCAACTAGGTTCTGTGGCAGAGAATTCCACAGATTCACCACTCTCTGTGTGAAAAATGTTTTCCTCATCTCGGTCCTAAAATATTTCCCCTTTATCCTTAAACTGTGACCACTTGTTCTGGACTTCCCCAACATCGGGAACAATCTTCCTGCACCTACCCTGTCCAACCCCTTAAGAATGTTGTACGTTTCTATAAGATCCCCCCTCAACCTTCTAAATTCTAGCGACTGGAAACACGACTTTAAATGTCGAGGACAGTAAAAAATACTCACTCGGTGGTGGATGGATGTCCGGGTTTATAAAAGTTGCTCAGATCATTTCTACTTATATAGTGGCTCTCCTGCCTTGAGCTCCACCCCGCTGAGTTACTCCAGCACGTTTGTGTCTACAGAGATGACAATTTCTGACACATAATCAGAATGATTCATTGAAGCATTGCCCACACACACACACACACAGGTGTCCATTCTTCAGCCCAAGTTTATCTTTGAATCGGTAGCTGGTTCAGTCTTTGTTTCTGTCGCTACCCACACGGTCGAAAGATGCTTGGTATAAGTTTACTTTGAGATAGACACAGAGTGCTGGAGTAACTCAGCGGGACAGATAGCATCTCTGGAGAGAAGGGGTGGGTGACCTTTCGGGTCGAGGCCCTCCTTCAGACTGAGAGTCAGGGGAGAGGGAAACGAGAGATATAGACGGTGATGTAGAGAGGTATGGAACAAATGAATGAAATATATGCAACAAAGTAACGATGAAAAGGGAAACAGGCCATTGTTCGCTGTGGGCGAGGTGAAAACGAGTTACAGACAACGAGACTCAACAAGACGACTTTGAAGCTGGTACGACTTGAGTGAGGGAGGGATGGAGAGAGTGGGAAAACAAGGAAGGGTTACTTAAAGTTAGAGAAGTCAATATTCATACCTTTTGTGTGTTAGCTGCCCGAGCGAAATGTGAGGTGCTGTTCCTCCAAATTTAAACGCTACCACTGGACTTGGCAAATCACGAAGAATTCAGTGATCTGAATGCCTCGCCCATCACATGATTACCTGCGGTCTCCGAGCAATTGTGGGTCGAGGACATCTGAGGAAAGACATTCTTGCCATAGAGGGAGTACAGAGAAGGTTCACCAGACTAATTCCTGGGATGGCAGGACTTTCATATGAAGAAAGACTGGATAGACTCGGCTTGTACACGCTGGAATTCAGAAGATTGAGGGGGGATCTTATAGAAACTTACAAAATTCTTAAGGGGTTGGACAGGCTAGATGCAGGAAGATTATTCCCGATGTTGGGGAAGTCCAGAACTAGGGGTCACAGTTTAAGGATAAGAGGGAAGTCTTTTAGGACTGAGATGAGAAAATCATTTTTTACACAGAGAGTGGTGAATCTGTGGAATTCTCTGCCACAGAAGGTAGTTGAGGCCAGTTCATTTGGCTATATTTAAGAGGGAGTTAGATGTGACCCCTGTGGCTAAAGGGATCAGGGGGTATGGAGAGAAGGCAGGGATGGGATACTGAGTTGGATGATCAGCCATGATCATATCAAATGGCGGTGCAGGCTCGAAGGGCCGAATGGCCTACTCCTGCACCTATTTTCTATGTTTCTATATTTCTATGAGACCCTTCTTCAGACTGGGAGTCCGGGCGGAGGTAGACACAGAGATATGGAAGGGTAAGATGTGAAAACGAGAGATCAAAGGGGTCGAATCTCAAGGAAAATGTTGAATAGATTATTGTTAGCTAAGGGAAGGTGACAACGAGGCATACAATGTAAAATGTAATCAAAGGGACAGTCAGACTGGTGGGAGAAGTGGGATGGGGGAGGGATGGAGAGAGAGGGAAAGCAAGGGTTACTTGAGGTTGGAAGTCAATATTCATACCGCTGGGTTATAAGATGCCGCTGATAAACAAAAAATGCTGCAGTAAAGAGTAACTCGTCTGAAGTCATTAGACTGTCCAGTCTAGTCTGTCTGGAAGATTCTCAACCTGAAATTCGTTGCAATTCATTGCCACAGAAGTCAGTGGATAACGTTAAGGCAGAGATAGATAGATTCTTCATTAGTACGGGTGTCAGGGGTTATGGGGAGAAGGCAGGAGATTGGGGTTAGGGGAGAGAGATAGACCAGCCATGATTGAATGGCAGAGTGGACTTGATGGGCCGAATGGCCTCATTCTGCTCCCAACACTCATGAACTTATGAAACGTCATCTATTCCTTTTCTCCAGAGATGATGCCTGACCCGCTGAATTACTCCAGCATTTTGTGTCTATCTTTGGTATAAACCAGCACTTGCAGTTCTTTCTTTCTGCAAATTAACCTTTTGTGAATACTGCAATTCTCTTTGTACCTCCAATTACTGATTCCTCTCCCCAACTAGCAAATAATCTACGCCTTGATCCTTTCTACTAAAGTTCGTGACCACACATAGAGTCATAGAGTGATACAGTGTGGAAACAGGTCCTTCGGCCCATCTTGCTCATACCGGCCAACATGTCCCAGCTACACTAGTCCCACCTGCCTGCGTTTTGGCCCATATCCCTCCTAATCAAGTAGGTGAATCAGGGACCAGAAGACATAGGATTAAGGTGAAGGGGAAAAGATTTAATAGGAATCTAAGGGGTAACTTTTTCACACAAGGGTGGTAGATGTATGGATTTGTTCTGGCCTTTCCTGGACTCGAGCTTATCCCCCCCCCCCCCTCCACCCACCCCCCCATCTCTATCTTTCAGTCTGAAGAAGGGTCTCGACCCAAAACGTCACCCATTCCTTCTCTCCAGAGATGCTGCCTAAACCGCTGAGTTACTCCAGCTTTTTGTGTCTATCTTCGATGTAAACCAGCATCTGCAAGTTCCTTCCTATACATTTATAGCCATAGAGCAGCACAGTGTGGAAACAGGCCCTTCGGCCCAACTTGCCCACACCGGCCAACATGTTCCATCTCTAGTCCCACCGGACAGCATTTGGTCCATATCCCTTGAAAACCTATCCTCTACATAGTCCTTGCCTCTACTACCTCATCTGGCAGCTTGTTCCATACACCCACCACCCCTTGTTTGAAATGTTACCCCTCAGACTCCTATTAAATCTTTTCCCCTTCACTTTGAACATGTGTCCTCTGGTCCTCGATTCCCCTCTTCTGGGCAAGAGATTCTGTGCATCTACCCAATCTATTCCTCTCATGATTTTGTACACCTCTATAAGATCACCCCTCATCCTCCTGCGCTCCAAGGAATAGAGACCCAGCCTGCTCTACCTCTCCCTGTAGCTCACACCCTCTAGTCCTGGCAACATCCTCGTAATTCTTCTCTGAACCGTTTCCAGCTTGGCAACATCATTCCTATAACACGGTGCCCAGAACTGAACACAATACTCTAAATGCGGTCTCTCCCACGTCTTATACAACTGCAACGGAGCTGCGGGTCTGTGGAGCGACCAGCTGCGGGCGGCGGCGCTGAACTTAACACCGGGAGCCTGGGATCTCTAGATGAGATCGCCAGTTGTGGAGCTCCAACCGGCGCGGCCTTGTTGGCTTCGGAAGCCGCGGCCTCCAGTGCGGAAGCGGCCGTTCCAGGGTTCCCAGGCCTGGAACATCGGGCCTCCGTAGAGGCAACTGTGGAGGCCTTAATGGGCCCGACTATGGGTGAACTGGGGTTGGGGACTGGACTTTGTGCCTTCCATCATGGTGGGATCCATTGTGGGGGGATGTTCTATGTGTTTAAGACTCTTATTGGTGTTATGTCTGTATTCTTTTTTTGTGTGCTGCAAAATGGCAAAAAGCATTTCACTTCACTACACCTGGGTGTATGTGAATGTGACTAATAAAATACCTTTGATACTTTGAACATGACCTCACAACTTCTATATTCAATGCTCTGGCTGATGAAGGTCAACGTGCCAAATTGTGGGGTAATATAAGTGTGCTAGTTTCATCACTGGGTGAATTCCCGAACTGAAAGGCTTCTGGGCACCTGGGAAGTTCCAATACAAGTGACTGCCACTAAAACACGGGGGATGACCTTTACATTTGACTTTCACGTTGATTCGATGCCCTGCCACGCAAGGCCGTTACGTTGCCAGTTTCTTCTCCAGAGAAACGTGGCTGTTTTTGCAGTGAGTTTGTGTGTAGCGCCTTCCTGATCTTTGGGCACCTCTTACAGGGCAGAGGGTGGAGGGGAGAGGGGGAGAGAGGGAGAGGGGGAGATGGGGGGAGGGTGGAAAGGAGAGAGGGAGAGGGGGAGTGAGGGTGGAGGGGGAGAGAGGGAGAGGGGATGCAGTGAGGGTGGAGGGGAGAGAGGGAGAGGGAGGGAAAGGAGAGGAGGAGAGGGGGAGAGGGGAGAGGGTGGAAAGGAGAGGGGGATGGGGACAGGGGAGGGGGTGAGAGGGAGGGAGTAGGTGGGGAGTGGAGGGGGGTAGCGGGGAGGGGGAGAAAGGCCTTAAACATACCCATTGCCTTGGCCTCCACAGCCGTCTGTGGTGATGTTGCTGCGCTGTAATTCTCAAAGCCCTGAGAATATTTCAGTCAGTGTCTCAAATCGAACTGGTACAAGATTGTGTGAAGTCTTTGACGAGTTACAGTAATTCAGCACAGAAACAGGCCCTTCGGCCCACTGAATCCATGCCGGCACTCAGCATCCATCTCTGCACTAATCCTATGCTAATCCCATTATTATCACAGGCGTTACAGAAGCTTTAAGAGGCTTTAAGAGGCTTTAAGAAGCTTTAAGAGGTTTTAAGAGGCTTTGTGGCTTTAAGAGGTTTTAAGAGACTTTAAGAAGCTTTAAGAGGCTTTAAGAGGTTTTAAGAGACTTTAAGAGGCTTTAAGAGGCTTTTAGCAGCTTTAAGAGGCTTTAAGCTTTAAGAGGTTTAAGATGCTTTAAGATGCTCTAAGAGGCGTTGAGATGTTCTATGAGGCTTTGATAAGTGCTAAACTTTAAGAGGCTTTACGAGGCTTTAAGTTTAGTTTAGAGGCTTGAGGCTTTAAGATGTTCTGAGCTTCTAAGAGGCTTTAAGATGTTCTAAGAGGCTTTAAGATGTTCTAAGAGGCTTTGATAAGTTCTAAGCTTTAAGAGGTTCTGAGGTTTTGAGAGGCTTTAA
The DNA here is from genome assembly GCF_010909765.2 of Amblyraja radiata. Taxonomy (NCBI): domain Eukaryota; kingdom Metazoa; phylum Chordata; class Chondrichthyes; order Rajiformes; family Rajidae; genus Amblyraja; species Amblyraja radiata. The sequence goes on along the minus strand of NC_045985.1, from coordinate 23,655,055 downwards.
GATTTGGATATGGAGGGATATGGATTCATGAGTTCATAGGTTCTATCAGCAGAATTAGGCCCTTCGGCCCATCAAGTCTACTCCGCCATTCAATCATGGATGAGATGCAGGCAACGTTTTGTTTAACATGTTATTTGACAGGTTTCAGACTGAGTGGGCTGATGGACCAGTTTAGTTTAGTTTAGTTTAGTTTAGTTTAGTTTAGTTTAGTTTAGAGATACAGTGCGGAAACAGGCCCATTGACTCACTGAGTCCACACTGATCAGCGATCCATTCTAAATGCCAGTGAATACAAGCCCAGTCGATCCATTCTTGCATCATATGTCAGTCCCGCCATCCCCGGGAATTAACCTGGTGAGCCTAGGCTATTGAGGGAGTGCACAGTAGGTTCACCAGGTTCATTCCCGAGATGGCAGAATTAACATATGACGAAAGAATGGATCGACTGCGCTTGTATTCACTGGAATTTAGAAGCATGAGAGGGGATCTTATAGAAACATATAAAATTCTTGAGTGATTGGACAGGCTAGATGCAGGAAAAATGTTCCTGATGTTGGGGGAGTCCAGAACAAGGGGTCACACAGTTTAAGAATAAGGGGTAGACCATTTAGGACTGAGATGAGGAAAAACATTTTCACCCAGAGAGTTGTGAATCTGTGAAATTCTTTGCCACAGAAGGCAGTAGATGCGAATTTACTGTATGTATTCAAGAGAATAGATATAGCTCTTAGGGCTAATGGAATCAAGGGATATGGGGAAAAAGCAGGAACGGGGTACTGATTCTGGATGATCAGCCATGATCATATTGAGTGGCGGTGCTGGCTCGAAGGGCCGAATGGCCTACTCCTGCACCTGATTTCTATGTTTCTATGTTTCTATTCCCGCACAATAACACTATCCAACAAACACGAGGGATAATTTACACTTTACAAGCCGATTAATCTGCATACCTCTACGACTTTGGAGTGTGGGAGGAAACGGAAGATCTCGGACAAACCCCACGCAGGTCACGGGGAGAACATACACGGGGAGAACGGGCGGCGCCGACTTCAACATCGGGAGCCTGGGAGCTCCAAACCGGCGCGGCCTTGTCGACTTCGGAAGCCGCGGTCTCCGGTAGGGAATCGGCCGTTCCAGGTGGCCCAGCCGCTGAGAGGACTCTCCCGACGCCGGGGCAACACCACCCGGCCAGAACGGCCAGGAACATCGGGCCTCCGTAGAGGCAATAGCGGAGGCCTCAATAGGCCTGACTTTGGGAGAACTGGGGATGGGGACTGGACATTGTGCCTTCCCCCACAGTGGTAACCATTGTGGGGGGATGAATTTTGTGTGTAAGTGATTATTTTAGTTTGTGTCCAAGATGGCTGTCGGAAGGGAGAGTGGACGCTGGCGCGGTTTAGCTGCCGCTGCTCTCTCTTCACATTGTGTTTTTGATTTTTTTTGTCTTTGGATCGAATTCTGTCTTTAATTTGTGTATTGGTGATGTCCTTATTATTTATTTTACTCCGATTATATGTTTTTTACTCTTGTTAAATTCTGTAAGGTGTCCTTGAGACTTTTGAAAGGCGCCCACAAATAAAATGTATTATTATTATTAAACTCCGTGTAGACAGCACCCGTAGTCGGGATCGAACCCGGGTCCCTGGCGCTGTGAGGCAGCAACTCTACCGCTGCGCCACCCTGTGGCCATTTTGTCCTTGTTCCATACTGTTCTAGGTTGAACATTCTACACTTCCCCACATTCCCATCAACTCCCCAAGTTTCCACCACTCACTTGCAATCCCGGGATATTTACAGCAGCCAAATAACCTGCCAACAAACTCATGAAAGGCCGTTGATCTGAAAAATATTCTTTTGAAACAAGGAACTGCGGATGCCGGTTTACCAAGGAAAGACACAAAGTGCTGGAGTAACAGGAAGGGGGAGAGAGGGTGGGGGAATGTGGAGGGTGTGGAGAGGATGTTTCCACTAGTGGGAGAGTCTAGGACTAGAGGTCACAGCCTCGGCATTAAAGGATGTTCTTTTCGGAAGGAGATGAGGAGGAATTTCTTTAGTGAATCTGTGGAATTCTTTGCCACAGAAGGCTGTGGAGGCCAAGTCAGTGGATATATTTAAGGCAGATATAGATAGATTCTGGATTAGTACGGGTATCAGAAGGCAGGAGAATGGGGTTAGGAGGGAGAGAGATAGATCAGCCATGATTGTATGGAGGAGTAGACTTGATGGGCCGAATGGCCCAATTGTGCTCCTATCACTTATGACCTTCTGACATAACCCAGCAGGTCAGGCAGCATCTCTGGAGAACATGCGTAGGTGATGTTTCGGTTGGGACCTTTCTACATGTTTAGGAAGGAACTGTAGATGCTGGTTTACACCGAAGATAGACACAAAAAGCTGGAATAACTCAGCGGGTCAGGCAGCATCTCTGAATGGGTGATGTTTCGGGTCGAGACTGGATAGGGATAATAGAAACAAGAGATTTGAAGAGAAAGGAACATCGGCCAAGTGGGATGTTTTTAAAAGGGTGCGGACTAAAGCTCAGGATGTGTACGTCCCCGTTAGAGTGAAGGGCAAAGCAGACAAACGTAAGGAAGCTTGGCTGACGAGGGAAGTCGAGGCGTTGGTCAAAAACAAGAAGGATGCATGGGACAGGTACAGGCAGCTGGGATCAAGTGTATCCCTGGAGGAGTTTCAGGAACTAAGGAGTAAACTGGAAAAGGAGATCAAAGGGGCAAAAAGGCCAGTCAGTGTTACCGTCGAAGACGTACTGAAGGTACTGTCGTGTATGAAGGTAGACAAATCTCCAGGGCCTGATCAGATATGTCTGAGGACATTACGGGAAACTAGAGAGCTACACCCGCTGAGTTTCTCCAGCTTTTTTGTGTACCAGGCATTCGACAAGGTTCCGCAGGGTAGGCTGCTCTGGAAGGTTAGATCACATGAGATCCAAGGAGGGATGGCTGAATTGATAACAATTGGCTCCATAGAAGGGTTGCTTCTCGGATTGGAGGCCTGTGACTAGTGGTGTGCTTCAGGGTTTGGTGCTGGGCCCGTTACTGTTTGTCATCTACATCAATGATTTGGATGAGAACATACAGGGCAAGATTGGCAAGTTTGCTGATGATACAAAAGTGAGTGGTTTTGCAGATAGTGAAGATGGTTGTGAACGATTGCAGCAGGATCTGGATCGATTGGCCAGGTGGGCTGAGGAATGGTTGATGGAATTTAATACAGAGAATGATGAGTTGTTGCATTTTGGGATGTCTAACAAGGGCACAACCTACACAGTGAACGGTCGGCCTCTGGGTAGTGTTGTAGAGCAGAGGGATCTAGGAGTGCAGGTGCAGGGTTCCTTGAAGGTCGAGTCGCAGGTAGATAAGGTGGTCAAAAAGGCTTTTGGCACTTTGGCCTTCATCAGTCTTGAGTATTGAGTATAGAAGTTGGGAGGTCATGTTGCAGTTGTATAAGACTTGGTGAGACCGCATTTAGAATATTGTGTTCAGTTCTGGGCACCGTCTTATAGGAAAGTAACTATGATAAAGGAAACAGGCCATTGTTAGCTGTATGTTGGGTGAAAACGAGAAGCTGGTTAATGAAAGTCCAGTCAGTGCTTGGAAATGTAAGACCAGTGCCTGTAAAAATAAATCCAGTACTTGTTAATTTAAGTCTAGTCCTTATAAATGTGAGTCTAATGCTCATAAATGTAGGTCGAGCAGTGCTTGTTATTTGCCTAGTTACTGAATGTGTAACAAGGAAGTGGAGATGCTGGTTTAAACTGAAGATAGACGCAAAATGAAACCTGATTTCGTTTGAACCTCAATGTTGTCAATGAGGTTCAAATGACAACAAATAAATTGTATCAATGCTGGAGTATGTCTCGGGTACGCGCGCGTGTGTCTCGGGTGCGCGCAACTTGAAGCTCGCCTGGCGATTTCTCACTCTCTGAACTGGGGCGTTGAGGGAGCGGAGTTTAGACGCGGAGTCTGCAGAAGTTGGCGATTTCACAACTCGGGGAAGTTGAGGAAGGATAATTTTTTAGACCATTGCAACGAAGAAACGATTCTGTGCTGCGGCAGATGCGAAAATGTAGACCCAGCGCTTGTGAATGTAAGTCCAGCGCGTGTTAATGTAAGATAGACCCAAAATGCTGGAGTAACTCAGCGGGACAGGCAGCATCTCTGGAGAGAAGGAATGGGTGATGTTTCGGGTCGAGACTGGTCAGGGATAAGGTGAACGAGAGATATAGACGATGATGTGGAGAGATAAAGAACAAATGAATGAAAGAGATGCAAAAAAGTAACGATGAGAAAGGAAATAGGCGATTGTTAGCGGTTTGGAGGGTGAAATCGAGAAGCTGGTTCTTGTGTGCTTGTTATTGTAGGTTCAGTGCTTGTTAGTGGAAGTCCGGGAACCGCACGGAAACCTTGGGTGGGGTGCAAAGTCTCCAGAGGTTTACGTTCAGGTTTCCTAAGTGGGACAGGGGCATATGTTTTTGTTTTGTAAGCCAGCATCTGTAGTTTCTTGTCTCCACCATTGTTGAGTTTCTGTTTCATTCAAACATCCGGCACCTTGGGTTGTGTTACTTTTATTCTCTTTAGCTTAGTTCCTTTTTTTTTGGTTTAGTTTCGAGATTCAGCGCGGAAACAGGCCCCTCGGCCCACCGAGTCCGTGCCGACCAGCGATCCCCGCACACTAACATTATCCATCGCTCACTAGGGACAATTTACCGAAGCCGATTAATCTACAAACCTCCACGTCTTTGGAGTGTGGGAGGAAACCGGAGCGCCCGCAGAAAACCCCACGCAGGTAGGTCAGGGGGAGAACGTGCAAACTCCGCACAGACAGCACGGAGCTCTGGCGCTGTGAGGCAGCAACTCTACCACTGCACCACCGTGCACCACTCGCTAAAGTCTCTGAATTCATAGACAGCCCAGTGTAGTTGTCTACAGATTCTCCACCACAGGAGGTGTTTGATTCTTTGATCTCTCCACCATTCACACTTCAAATTGTAGTGTAGGAAGGAACTGCAGGTGCTGGTTTAAACCGAAGATGGACACAAAATGCTGGAGTAACTCAGCGGGACAGGCAGCATCTCGGGCGACGTTTCCGGTCGAGACCCTTCTTCAGACTGGTCAGGGAAAAGGGAAACGAGAGATATAGACGATGATGTGGAGAGATAAAGAACAAATGAATGAAAGATATGCACAAATGTAACGATGATAAAGGAATCAGGCCATTGTTAGCTGTTTGTTGGGTGAGAACGAGAAGCTGGTGCGACTTGGGTGGGGGAGGGATGGAGAGAGAGGGAATGCCGGGGCTACCTGAAGTGAGAAGTCAATGTTCATACCACTGGGGTGTAAGCTGCCCAAGCGGAATATGAGATGCTGTTCCTCCAATTTGCGTTTAGCCTCACTCTGACAATGGAGGAGGCCCAGGACAGAAAGGTCAGTGTGGGAATGAGAAGGAGAATTAAAGTGTTTAGCAACCGGGGAGATCAATTCAGTTTAGTTTATTGTCCCGTGTACCGAGGTACAGTGAAAAGCTTTTGTTGCGTGCTAACCAGTCAGCGGAAAGACAATACATGATTACAATCGAGCCGTCCACAGTGTACAGATGCAGGATAAGGGAATAATGTTTAGTGCAAGGTAAAGCCAGCAAAGTCCAATCAAAGATAGTCCGAGGTTCACCAATGAGGTAGATGGTTGTTCAGGACTGCTTGCTACAACTAACTAACTAGCCCTGTCCCACTGTACGAGTTCATTCAAGAGTTCTCCCGAGTTTGCCCTGATTCGAACTCGGAGAACTGTTCTAACTACAAGTGACGTATACGATGTCAAGATTAAAAATGATTACAATCCTAAATGGCACAGCTGATAGAGCCACTGCCTCACAGCGCCAGGGATCTCGGGTGCTGTCTGTGCGGAGTTTGCAAGTTCACCCTGTGAACATTTGATTGATTTTTAAAATTTACTTTGGAGACACAGTGCGAAAAACAGGCCCTTCGGCCCACCGAGTCCGCACCGACCAGTGATCCCCGCACACTAACGCTGTAAGAAAGCGAATGGTATGTTAGCATTCATAGCAAAAGGATTTAAGTATAGGAGCAGGGAGGTTCTACTGCAGTTGTACAGGGTCTTGGTGAGACCACACCTGGAGTATTGCGTACAGTTTTGGTCTCCTAATCTGAGGAAAGACATTCTTGCCATAGAGGGAGTACAGAGAAGGTTCACCAGACTGATTCCTGGGATGTCAGGAGTTTCATATGAAGAAAGACTGGATAGACTGGGCTTGTACTCGCTAGAATTTAATAGATTGGGGGGGGGGGGGATCTTATAGAAACTTACAAAATTCTTAAGGGGTTGGACAGGCTAGATGTAGGAAGATTGTTCCCGATGTTGGGGAAGTCCAGAACAAGGGGTCACAGTTGAAGGATAAGGGCGAAATCTTTTAGGACCGAGATGAGAAAAAAAAATTTACACAGAGAGAGGTGAATCTGTGGAATTCTCTGCCACAGAAGGTAGTTGAGGCCAGTTCATTGGCTATATTTAAGAGGGAGTTAGATGTAGCCCTTGTGGCTAAGGGGATCAGGGGGTATGGAGAGAAGGCAGGTACAGGATACTGAGTTGGATGATCAGCCATGATCGTATTGAATGGTGGCGCAGGCTCTAAAGGCCGAATGGCCTACTCCTGCACCTATTTTCTATGTTTCTATATCCTAGGGAGAATTTACAATTTACCACAGCCAATAAACCTACAAACCTGCCTGGCTTTGCAGTATGGGGGGGACCCGGTGATCCCGGAGAAATCCCGCGCAGGTCACGGGGAGAACGTACAAACTCCATACAGACAGCACCCGTAGTTGGGATCGAACCCGGGTCTCTGGCTCTGTGAGGCAGCAACTCTACCGCTACGCCACCGTGCCCCCTAAATTGATAGATATTTTATTGGTACCATGTAATTCTCAGTTTTGCATGCAGTATGCAAAGAGGAGCCACCTAAAGGGTGCCGACAAAGCAACAAAAGTATTTAATGCAGTCTTCCTCCCCTTGACTGATGCTCAACACATGCGTTCAAATGTGATCTGACAAATAGCGAGGACATTATTTCCAAGATATATTCAAATCTTATTTCATAAAAGGTGATTTCTGGTAATCCTAGTGAATGGCACTCAAAATAGTTTAGTTTCGAGGTACAGCGTGGCAACAGGCCCTTCGGCCCACTGGGTCTGTGCCCACCAGCGATCACTCATACACTAGTTTTCATAAGCGCATAAGTGATGGGAGCAGAATTAGATCATTCGGCCCATCAAGTCTACTCTGCCATTCAATCATGGCTAATCTATCTTTCCCTCCCACCTCATTCACCTGCCCTCTCCTAGTAACCCCAGATGTCTGACCTATCTTTGCCTAAACAATATCCATTGATGGCCTCCACAGACTTCTGTGGCAATGAATTCCAGAAATTCACCACCCTATGACTAAAGAAATTCCTCGTCCTCTCCTTCCTAAATATAGAAACATAGAAACATAGAAAATAGGTGCAGGTGTAGGCCATTCGGCCGTTCGAGCCTGCACCGCCATTCAATATGATCATGGCTGATCATCCAACTAAAGGAACGTCCTTTAATTCTGAGGCTGTGACCTCTGGTCCTAGACTCTCCCACTAGTGGAAACATCCTCTCCACATCCACTCTATCCAGGCCTAGACCTTCGTGGGTTTTCTCCGATATCTTCGGTTCCGTCGCACACTCAAAATTCGTACAGGTTTGTAAGCTAATTAGCTTGGTATAAATGTAAAATAAAATGTCCCTGGAATGTGTAGGATATTGTTACTGTGCGGGGATCGCTAGTCTGTGCGGATTCGGTGGGCCGAAGGGCCTGTTTCCGTGCTGTATCTCTAAACTAGACTGATCTTAGATGGGGCATCTTGGTCGACATGGATTGGATGGGCTAAAGGCCATGTTTCCGTGTTGTATGCCTCTATAATTCTATAACAGTACAGCATGGGAACAGGCCCTTCGGCCCACAATGTTTGTGCCAAACATGATGTCTCCTCTGCCTGCCCGTGATCCATATCCCTCCATTCACTGCACTGCCATGTCCCTATCCAAAAGCCTCTTAAACCCCTCCATCATATCTGCCCCCACAACCCCTGGCAGCACGTTCCAGGCACCCACCACCCTCTTGCCCAGCACATCTCCTTTAACCTTTGCCCCCCTCACCTTGAAGCCATGCCCTCTAGTCTTTGACATATCCATGCTGGGGATAATGTTCTGACAGTCGACCCAATCTGGGCCCCTTATCATTTTATATTCTTCTACCAGCCTGCCACACCCCAGAGGAAACAATCCAACTGTGTCCAACTTCTCCATGTTATTGTGCAGGAAAGAACTGCAGACGTTGGTTTAAATCGGAGATAAACACAGAATGCTGGAGTAACTCAGTCTGAAGAAGGGTCCCGACCCGAAACGTCACCCATTCCTTCTCTCCAGAGATGCTGCCTGTCCCGCTGAGTTACTCCAGCATTTTGTGTCTCTCTCCTTGTTACCGATGCCGTCTAAAATTGGGTGGCACAGTGGTAGAGTTGCTGCCTCACAGCGCCAGAGACCCGGGTTCGATCCTGACCATGGGTACTGTCTGTACGGAGTTTGTACGCTCTCTCCGTGGGTTTTATCCGGGTGCTCAGGTTTCCTCCCACACTCCAAAGACGTGGAGGTCTGAAGAAAGGTATCGGCCCGAAACGTTGCCTATTTCCTTCGCTCCATAGATGCTGCTGCACCCGCTGTGTTTCTCCAGCATTTGTGTGTAACTGGGATTTCCCAGCATTTGCAGTTCCTTCTTAAACACAGAGGTTTGTTGGCTACATCCATTTTAATACCATCCTTACCCACAAACTGGTGGACAAACTGGGGAACTTGGGACTTCCACACTCCACCTGCATGTGGATAAATAGCTTCCTGTCGGGTCGCAGCCAGAGAGTCAGAGTGGGCCATCACACATCCACGGCCCTCAGCCTCAGTACCAGCACTCCACAGGGCTGCGTGCTGAGCCCCCTGCTCAAATGTATACGGAACCGCCAGTGGAGAGAGGCCAGGATCGGGGTGATGTGGTCCCTTTCTCGGGTGCCCGTCAGGAGTCTCGCTGCGGCGTTTTGGACCAGTTGCAGGCGGGACAGGGAAGGTTGGCTGATGCCAGTGTAAAGAGAGTTGCAGTAATCTAGGCGGGAGGAGATAAATGTGTGGATGATCTTTTCGAGGTCATCAAAAGTGGAGGAATTGTTTTATTTTAGCTATCGTACGAAGCTGAAAGAAACTAGCTTTTACCACGGCATTAACTTGTCGGGTCGCAGCCAGAGAGTCAGAGTGGGCCATCACACATCCACGGCCCTCAGCCTCAGTACCGGCTCTCCACAGGGCTGCGTGCTGAGCCCCCTGCTCTACACCATCTACACACATGACTGCACCCCCGCCCACCACAGCAACACCATTGTCAAATTTGCGGATGACACTACGGTGGTGGGACTCATCTCCGGGGGGGGGGACGAGTACGCCTACCGGGATGAGGTGGAGCAGCTGACAGTGTGGTGTGGAGAAAATAACCTGCTCCTCAACACCTTAAAGACAAAGGAAATAATAATAGACTTCAGGAAGAATAAAACGGACATGGTACCATTAATTATCAGAGGGGACTGTGTGGAGAGGGTGGCGGATTTCCGCTTCCTGGGAATCCATATTGAGGAGGACCTGACGTGGAGCGTGAACACCTCTGCGCTGCTGAAAAAGGTCCAGCAGATACTGCACTTCCTGAGGGTGCTCAGGAAGAATAACATCACTCAGAGACTGCTGCTGTCCTTTTATCGGTGCTCCATTGAGAGCATCCTAACATACTGTGTATGCGTGTGGTACACCAGCTGTACAGCGGCTCAGAGGAAAGCGCTCCAGAGGGCCATTGACAATGCCCAGAGGATTGTCGGCTGCCCTCTCCTTACCTTCCCGCTGCATCAAAAAATCCCAGAGTATTATAAAGGACATTTCCCATCCCGGAAACTCCCTGTTTGAACTGTTGCCGTCAGGCAGACGGTACAGATCTACAAGGACAAGGACAAACAGACTTAAAAACAGTATTTACCCCACTGCTATAAAGGCACTAAATGTAGCCGCCAAGGAACGCAGGGGCGATACCTACTAAGGGACTGTGGTACACTGTGAAATCGACAAAAGGATGTAGGGCTGGGTGTTTACGCGTGCTATTTTCATGATATTTATTTTAGTTGTTTATCTTTTTTAAATATTTTACCTTGTCTGTATCGTTAGCTTTTAGAAATGTTTGAATGGTGCACTGACTGGCTGACATTTTTAAATTTCGTTGTACATGGTTCATGTTACAATGACAATAAAGAAACTATTCTATTCTATTCTATTCTACACAAAAATGCTGGAGAAACTCAGCGGGTGCAGCAGCATATCTGGAGCAAAGGAAATAGGTAACGTTTGGGGCCGAAACGTTTGTCGGCTAATTGGTTTCTGTAAGAATTGTAAATTGTCCCGAGTGTTACGCTGCGCCGCCCAATTTTAAAGGGCATTAGTAACAAGGAGAGAGACACAAAATGCTGGAGTAACTCAGCGGATCAGCGGGGTGATCGATCGCTGGTCGGCACGACTCGGTGGGATCCGCGCAGTTTCTGGAAACGAAACGAAAGTAACCTCTGACAGACCTATTTCCGTATTCTCTTCAAATGTGTGACGAGGGAGCCCAGTGCAAATTGCGTGCGTGTGTGTGTGTGTGTGTGTGTGTGTGTATTTGTGTGTGTGTGTGTGTGTGTGTGTGTGTGTGTGTGTGTGTGTGTGTGTGTGTATATGTATGTATATATATATATATATATATGACGCCGCGTCATAAATACTTGTTTAAAACACAATTACATTGGGGGCAATCGGTCAAATCGGCTTAATATGTGTGTTAATATATATGTGTGTGCAGGGCCGGCCTTAAGCCGATTTGACCGATTGCCCCCAATTGGGCCCCGCGCCTAATGGGGGCCCCGCACTAATGTTCCGTATTTCGTACGGAAATACGAATTCTCTTTGTTAAATAAAGATTTTTTTTTAAATTCGCATCCGGATTTTTTTTTTAAACGACCGTGTATAACAACCGCTGCACGGCCATCAGACACAAACGATTTGTTAACTAGTACTGTTAGCACTTCTTAACATGAAGTTGTTATATCAATCTGCATCCATCCACATTCCTCAGTAAATGTTATTGTGTTTTGAATGAGTATTAATGACGCCGTGTTCCTTTGAATAAAATTCACGCCGCGTCATAAATACTTGTTTAAAACACAATTACATTTACTGAGGAATGTAGATCGATGACACGTTGAGAATTTCTTTAAACTCACCATCATGAGTGAGGGCCCCGGCCCGCAAGAAGGGGCTTCTTCCTGGTGGGCAGGTTGGTCATTGACCTACCGACCCACTTTGTGTCTCTCTGTGTTTTGCTCTCTCTCTCCCTCCCTCTCTCTCGCGCTCTCTCTCCCGCTCCCCATCTCGTCTCTCTCTAGCTCTCTCACCCTGTTGCCTCAGCATTCCCGGAATCATTGACGTTTAGCGGTAGACAAAAATGCTGGAGAAACCCAGCGGGTGAGGCAGCCGCCTTGACCGCTGAGTTCTGAAGTTGTTTGGCTCTGAAGTTGAAGGTGGCTCAGCGGGACGGGCAGCGGCTCTGGGGAGAGGGTTGCGTTTCTGGTCGAGACCCTTCTTCAGACAATCACGTACTCTCACCGACGAGAGTTCAATTCAGTCTGAAGAAGGGTCTTCTCTCCAGAGTCGCTGCGCTGCCTGTCCTGCTGAGTTACTCCAGCTTTATGTCTATCTTCAATTTCAGAGAAATACAATTTCTCACGGGGGGCTTATAACGTCTCTAAACCCCTCTGGGACCCTCTGAACACCTCTAAACCCCCTATATCCCCCCCCCCAACCTATTTCTCTCTACAACACTTCTGAACACTTTTAAACACATCTGAACCCATCTGAAGCCCTCTGAACATCTCTAAACCGTTTAAACCCCTCTAAACTAGGAGGCTACAAGGTGACTTGTATAGGCTGGGTGAGTGAGCAAATGCATGGCTGATGCAGTATAATGAGAATAAATGTGAGGTTATCCACTTTGGTGGCAAAAACAGGAAAGTAGACTATTATCTGAATGGTGGCCGATTAGGAAAAGGGGAGATGCAACGAGACCTGGGTGTCAAGGTACACCAGTCATTGAAAGTAGGCATGCAGGTGCAGCAGGCAGTGAAGAAAGCGAATGGTATGTTAGCATTCCTAGCAAAAGGATTTGAGTATAGGAGCAGGGAGGTTCTACTGCAGTTGTACGGGGTCTTGGTGAGACCACACCTGGAGTATTGCGTACAGTTTTGGTCTCCTAATCTGAGGAAAGACATTCTTGCCATAGAGGGAGTACAGAGAAGGTTCACCAGACTGATTCTTGGGATGTCAGGACCAAAGATCCTATAGCAATATGTTGACAAGAAGTATGAACTGACAGATTTATGAATCTAACCCACACAAACTGTTGCCCCACAACATTGATGGGTCCACTGTGATGGATGTTTGTGTGAACTAAATTGTGTGTATGTCTAGGAATTGTCTTTGTTTGTATGGCTGTGGAAACAAAATTTCGTTTGAGCCTCACTGAGGCTCAAATGACAATAAATTGTATTGTATTGTATTGTATTGTATTACACTGCGAGTCAGGTCGGGTCAGGCTCAGGTTACTAAAATGGGCGTGGAAAAATGCCCATGATCCCCTCCATAGCGTACTACACGTCAGCCCATTGCATTTCGCAGGAGTAGCCTATCTTGCTCCGCTATAAGATCTTTGGTCAGGACTTCCATATGAAGAAATACTGGACAGACTCGGCTTGTACTCGCTAAAATTTAGAAGATTGAGGGGGGATCTTATAGAAACCCACAAAATGCTTAAGGGGTTGGACAAGCTAGATGCAGGAAGATTGTTCCCGATGTTGGGGAAGTCCAGAACAAGGGGTCACAGTTTAAGGATAAAGGGGGAATCTTTTAAGACTGAGATGAGAAAAACATTTTTCACACAGAGAGTGGTGAATCTCTGGAATTCTCTGCCACAGAATGTAGTTGAGGCCAGTTCGTTGGCTATATTTAAGAGGGAGTTAGATGTGGCCCTTGTGGCTAAAGGGATCAGGGGGTATGGAGAGAAGGCAGGTACAGGATACTGAGTTGGATGATCAGCCATGATCATATTGAATGGCTGTGCAAGCTCGAAAAGCCGAATGGCCTCTACTCCCGCACCTATTGTCTATGGTTCTATGACTGCGTCCAACTGCTGTCTGGTTCGTTGATCGGTTTGCTAGATATGAACTGTTTTGGGAGAGAAAAATGCTCACGGCAGACCAAACGTGTTAAACAGAAATTGGTCAGATATTGAGCTTTACACAGTGAGAAATCATGTGAAATAATCACTGAATTTAATTTTAAATGAATGTACCTGCATGTTATACTGTTTAGTTTGGAGATACAACCAGATAGTCTGGTTGATACAACCAGATTAGTTTGTAGATACAAACAGATCCACTGAGCGCACCGACCAGCGATTTTTGTTACAGGTTTGACAATTTTATTTGGCGGCCAATCAAACGCTGTCTCTAAGGGGGTTGCACCCAATCACCAACCAGCTTGCTTTAAAATTCCCGTCCAATCAACAAATAGGTCTACTCCCGTCCAATCAGCCGCTGTCTCCAAGGGCGTTGTGTCCAATCACATAATTAGCAGCTACGGTAAAGTTTGGAATCCAGCGGAGCTACTGACAGGCAAACGGGAGGGAGCAGGAGAGATTCACACTGTGTAGAATCCATAGCACCTAGTGTACAGTTTCATAATATATACTAAATAACTGGGCTGACACACCTTGGCTGGGAACCTGGGGCCCACCAAAATTGTTCCCAATTGGGCACCGCACCCCCTAGGGCCGGCCCTGTGTGTATGTGTGTGTGTATGTATGTGTGTGTATGTATGTGTGTGTGTATGTGTGTGTATGTGTGTATATATGTGTGTGTGTGTGTATGTCTGTGTGTATGTATGTCTGTGTGTGTGTGTGTATGTCTGTGTGTATGTCTGTGTGTGTTTATGTGTCTGTGTGTGTGTGTGCGTATGTGTGTGTGTGTATGTGTATGTGTGTGTGTGTGTGTGTGTGTGTGTGTGTGTGTATGTGTGTGTGTGTGTGTGTATGTGTGTGTGTGTGTGTATGTCTGTGTGTGTGTATGTCTATGTGTGTGTGTGTGTGTGTATGCCTGTGTGTGTGTATGTCTGTGTGTGTGTGTGTGTGTGTGTGTGTGTATGTGTGTGTGTGTGTGTGTGTGTCTGTGTGTGTGTGTGTGTGTGTGTGTGTGTGCAAGCCCTTGCTTACGTGCACGCGTAGTTTGTGTGCAATCGCTTGCCAGTTTTACAGTGCGCTCGTGCACGCGCGCGGGTGCGTCTCGGGTGCGCGCATTTTTGCAGCTCGCCCAGGGATTTCTCACTCTATGACTGGGACGTTGAGGGCAAAGATCCCTGTAGGATCTTCGGTTGAGGGAGCGCAGTTTAGACGCGGAGTCTACAGAATTTCGGCGATTTAGCAACTCGGGGAAGTTCAGGAAGGATATTTTTTTAAACCATTGCAACGAAGAAACGATACTGTGCTGCGGCAGATGCAAACATGTAGACCCAGCGCTTGTGAATGTAAGTCCAGAGCTTGTGAATGTAAGTCCATAGCTTGTGAATGTAAGTCCATAGCTTGTGAATGTAAGTCCAGCGCTTGTGAATGTAAGATAGACACTAAATGCTGGAGTAACTCAGCGGGACAGGCAGCATCTCTGGAGAGAAGGAATGGGTGATGTTTCGAGTCGGGTCCACGGACATTGTCTGACCCACTGAGTTCCTCCGGCATCTGCAGTTCCTTGTATTCCTGCATTAAAGGTACATTGTGGTAGAGATGCTGCCTCACAGCGCCAGAGACCCGGGTTTGGTCCCGTCCACGGGTGCTGTCTGTACGGAGTTTGCACGTTCTCTCCCCGTGACCTGTGTGGGTTTTCTCCGGGTGCTCCGGTTTCCTCCCACACCCCAAAGACGCGCGGGTTTGTAGGTTAATTGGCTTCGGTACAATTGGTGTGTGTGGGATAGTGTTAATATGCGGGGATCGCTGGTCGGTGCGGACTCGTTGGGCCGAAGGGCCTGTTTCCGTGCTGGAGAAAAGACACAAAGTGCTGGAGTAACTCAGCGGGTCAGGCAGCAGAAACCAGCAGTTCATCAACTCACTCCCCTGTCTTCAGTCTGAAGAAGGGTCCCGACCCGAAATGTCATCTATCCCTTTTCTCCAGAGATGCTGCCCGACCCGCCCAGTTACTCCAGCACTTTGTGTCCTTTTTGTTGTATTATCCAGCAGCTGCAGTTCCTTTGTATCAGATTCTGAACTTCATTCAGCGCCTCTCTCCCTCTCTCTCTTTGTCTGTCTCCTCTCTCTCTCTCTCTCTCTCTCTCTCTCTCTCTCTCTCTCTCTCCCTCTCCCTCTCCCTCTCCCTCTCCCTCTCCCTCTCCCTCTCCCTCTCCCTCTCCCTCTCCCTCTCCCTCCCCCTCTCCCTCCCCCTCCCCCTCCCCCTCCCCTCTCTCTCTCTCCCTCTCCCTCTCCCTCTCCCTCTCCCTCTGCTCTCTCTAACATTCTCTGACGTCCCATTTTACCCACAGCGTCTAGAACTCAGCTGATCTGTAAACCTTCTCCACCTCTGGTCCTCCTCTCCAAAGACAGAATGTATCGAGCTGTTCAACTGGTGATTGTACTGTTTGTCCCCACTAAAATCACACGTAAGTATTATTTTCCTTCTCCCACCCTCTCCCCCTCTCTCCCCTGCCCCCCTCCCCCCCTCTCCCCTCTCCCCTCTCCCCCCTCCCTCCCTCCCTCCCTCCCTCCCTCTCCCTCTCTCCCTCTCCCTCTCTCCCCCATCCCTTTCCCCCCCTCTTCCTCCCTCCCCCTCTCTCCCCCTCTCCTTCTCTCCCTCCCTCTCTACCTCTCTCTCTCTCCCCCCCACCCTCTCCCTCTCCCCCCCCCTCCCTCCCCCCCCCCTTCCTCCCACCCCCTCTCTCTCCCCCCCTCTTCAGTTCATCCACCCACACTGCCACCTGGACCCTTTTGGGCAACGTGTGTGGTTCCACTTTAGTACACGAGGTTTTAAACCTTAACGTTGTGCAAGGCTCAGCGTACATCCAGCAAACCTCACACCGGATAATTGCACACAGTGTTCCATGCCAAGGGCTCTAATTTGTTTCCTAGTTTGACTATGAGGCCAGTCGTCGCTGGATGAGCTGGATGAGCAAATTAATTGGCCCGATAGTCTCCGTGTTGTGACTAAAGCATTGAAATACCTTTCCTCGAGTATTACTGTAGTTTAGTTTAGAGATACAGCGCGGAAACAGGCCCTTCGAGTCCGCGCCGACCAGCGACCCCCACACACTAACACTGCCCTACATACACGAGGGACTATTTACATTTACACCAAGCCAATTAACCTGCAAACCTGTATGTCTTTGGAGTGTGGGAGGAAACCAAAGATCTCGGAGAGAACCCACGCAGGTCACGGGGAGAACGTACAAACTCCGTACAGACCGCACCCGTAGTCGCGATCGAACCCGGTTCTCTGGCGCTGTGAGGCAGCAACTCTACCGCTGGGCCACCCAGCCGACCAAATGTAACTTCACCAAAGTCCAGAGTAGACTCACCATCCTGTGCTGGAGTAAACTGAGCGGGCCAGGCAGCATCTCCGGAGAACATGGATAGGTGACGTTTCATGTCAGAACCCTTCATCAGCATCCCGACCCCAAACATCACTTAAGTTTATTGTCACGTGTACCGAGGTACAGTGAAAATTATTTTGTTGCGTGCTAACCAGTCAGCGGAAAGACAATACATGATTACAATCGAGCCATTTATATGTACAGCCGTGTACAGATACATGATAAGGGAATAACGTTTAGTGCAAGGTAAAGCCAGCAAAGTCCGATCAAGGATAGTCCGAGGGTCACCAATGAGGTAGATAGTAGTTCAGGACTGCTCTCTGGTTGTGGTAGGATGGTTCAGTGAGGAGGGGGGTGGGGGGGGGGGGGGCGG
This sequence comes from Amblyraja radiata, assembly GCF_010909765.2. NCBI lineage: Eukaryota > Metazoa > Chordata > Chondrichthyes > Rajiformes > Rajidae > Amblyraja > Amblyraja radiata. The sequence goes on along the minus strand of NC_045985.1, from coordinate 23,637,884 downwards.
GGGGGGGGGGGGGGGGGAGGGGGGGGGGAGCAATGGGGACCCAGCATACATCTTGGCAGGACAAATCAAAATAGGACGTACATGGTAAATGGTAGTGAGTTGAGGAATGCAGTTGAACAGAGGGATCTAGGAATAATTGTGCACAGTTCCCTGAAGGTGGAATCTCATGTAGATAGGGTGGTAAAGAATGCTTTTGGTGTGCTGGCCTTTATAAATCAGAGCATTGAGTATGGAAGCTGGGATGCAATGTTAAAATTGTACAAGGCATTGGTGAGGCCAATTCTGGAGTATGGTGTACAATTTTGGTCGCCTAATTATAGGAAGGATGTCAACAAAATAGAGAGAGTACAGAGGAGATTTACTAGAATGTTGCCTGGGTTTCAGCAACTAAGTTACAGAGAAAGGTTGAACAAGTTAGGGCTTTATTCTTTGGAGCGCAGAAGGTTAAGGGGGGACTTGATAGAGGTCTTTAAAATGATGAGAGGGATAGACTTATAATAATAATAATAAATTTTATTTTCGGGCGCCTTTCAAAGTCTCAAGGACACCTTACAGAAATTAACAGAAGAGAAAAAAACATATAGTCGGAGTAAAATAAATAATAAGGACATCACCAATACACAAATTAAAGACAGAAATCGCTCCAAAGACAAAAAATCAAAAAACACAATGTGACTTGATAGAGGTCTTTAAAATGATGAGAGGGATAGACAGAGTTGACGTGGATAAGCTTTTCCAATTGAGAGTAGGGAAGATTCAAACAAGAGGACATGACCTGACAATTAAGGGACAGAAGTTTAGGGGTAACATGAGGGGGAACTTCTTTACTCAGAGAGTGGTAGCCGTGTGGAATGAGCTTCCAGTGGAAGTGGTGGAGACAGGTTCGATTTTATCATTTAAAAATAAATTGGATAGGTATATGGACGGGAAAGGAATGGAGGGTTATGGTCTGAGTGCAGGCAGATGGGACTAGGGGAGAATAAGTGTTCGGCACGGACTAGAAGGGCCGAGATGGCCTGTTTCCGTGCTGTAATGGTTATATGGTTATATAGCATGGGAGAGGGTGGTGGGGCATTTTCAACTCTGTCAGTGCCCTTTATGTGGTGACTATTCGCAACCTCGGTTATGTCCATAGATTTCACTGAGACTTGTCACATGGGACAATAAGGTATTCCATCCCATTCCACTCGATTTGCAGTTTCTCCTCTGGTCGTTTCCCCCTCGTTGTTTCTCACAGGGGGAGTTGATACTGA